>NW_016690261.1:1767662-1785979 GCF_001604755.1 Lepidothrix coronata
CGAAGGGTTAATGACCTTTCCCAAATCTTCGCTCGCGAAGACTGGCCATTTATTATTATTCAGGTTCTTGACCATTGACATTTAAGATTAATAGAAAAATACATATCTATTATTGATTTCTAAACAACCTCGATAAGGTCCAAGTAAGATTACTAAGGTTGCATCTAAGTTGAAATTCTTTGCTAGTCTGAGACTGGCATTTCTTGTCTTGAGGAATAAGTAGCATTCATGAAAAGAAATGTTGGACTGACATCAAAGGCTAAACCAGGACATTTCAACTATAATTTTATTGGTTTTGTTTGTTTGTTAGTTTTTACATTTTAAGAATTAGTGACCAAAGTAATGGCAACTGGGATCCAGGGCTAAAATCTGGGACATCTTTCTTTGAACTGAAATTCTTTATCCCTAGATTGTAGAATCACACTACCCAAGCAGAGACAAGTTCAACCAATTCTTTCTTTTTTTTCCCCCTCCTTCTACAATACATATTTTCCATTCTTCCTCTCTTTCAGTGAAGAAAATTAACAAAATCCTTAGATATTAAAAATAAAAATAATGACAATACCACTAATGAAAAAAACTGGCTTTCACAGACCATGGGTAAACAGAACTTGTATTTCTACAGAGGGCTCTTCAGCTTCAGTATCCTGGTAAGAGACAGTTTGGTGGAAATAACTAGTGTCTTCTTAAATACTGTATCTAATTTATTTTCCCCTCAAGAAAAAATCCAATTAAGAATCCAATTTCTGCTCTTGTCAGATATCAGGCAAACTCCTTCCATTCTCTTTCTTTTCACTTTTGGGGTAAGACGAGTGCTTGAGGCCAATTTGTTTCAAAGTCCTGTAGCATCAGAAATGTAGTTTTATGCTTGGTGCTCTAGCTGAGGTAAGAGGTTCAGCATTCCTCAGGCATTGAGAAAACTGTAAAACAGTGGTTATTGCTCACAGTAAAAGGGACTGATGGCTTTTGAATGCTAAAGCCAAGGTACAAATTTTGATCATTATCAAAAAAATTCAAACTACTAAATGTAGCTTTGTGAAAACAACTTTTACTAAGTACAATTTTCTAAAAAGAATTCTTAGTATATAAAAACTATAATTTTATATATTTTTTTAAAAAAAACCACACTCTTGTATTTGTAAAATTTTCTATTTATTACTTTAACAAATTTTAAGCTTGATGGGGAAATTTGTCTGGCATTACTTCCAAAGAGCAGTCATTATCAAAGTACAAGAGTGCTTGATAACACAATCAAGCATCTCCATAATTCATGATCCTCTCTTTATCCAGGAAGATATAATGATAATATGCAGTAGGTAAGTAAATTACAGAAAATTGTCTGTTTAAATGTTCATACGTATTTAAAAGATAGAGATTCCTTTTCTGATAAACCAAGCTCTGCATCACTTAGTCTTTTTTGCATGCTGTTATTATGATCCTGCTGTTTCTGGAATGTTGTTAACTTTATTCTTCCCAATTCCCTTAATAACAAACAAAACTATGAATTCTTTCATTTGTCATGCTATTCCTACCATATACAAGAGGGCAACTATAATTAACCCAAGTAGATCAGATTATAAACCACTGTCACTTGATTTTCGTAGATGTTGAGAGAGACTCTAGTAACCACTTTGTGGTTCAAGTTCATGATCTTGCAGGATATGGTTTAAAAAAACAACCTCTTTTTACCACAGATACTAATGTACTAAAAACTTTTTTCTGACATTTTTAAAGTCATTTTAAATAGCATCAAGATTAAATTCCCTTCCAATGATTTCCTAGGGAAATAACTTAATGCTTACTACACCCTGATTATTTACATTTATTCTGAAGTAATGTTCCAGTGTATAAGGTTTTTTGAGTGTGTAAAAACATATAACAAAATTGTGGTGCTTCTTCTGCATAAAAATACACCAGTATTATCCTTTTTCTTATACAAGGTATTCCAGACTGCTTAAATAGACAGCAGCTGACCATTGGCTTTAAAAGGTCTAAATTATAGTATGACATATGCTGAGAAGATTATGATCTCACTTCATAAATATCAAACATCAAATGTTTTAAGTCCTATTCATGGCAAGATGCAGCTGTTTTCCCACACCATTTCTTTAGAGAATAGTTTTGTCGTGTATAAATAGTAAAATATCAGATACAAATACATATCTTCCTGAAGGTCTAAAGAAGCAGCAGTATTTTGGTTTTATTGGAAGTGATAGACATGGGCGAAACAATATTCATCTGCATGATCTTACTTAGGGAGTATTTTATCAATATTTGTAAGATCACGGTATGTTGCAAACAGATCTGCACTTGCTGGGGGAAAAAAAAAGATGTGTGATTAACATCTTTGCTTCATTAACTACTGTTGGTTTCATAACATTATTGATCTCAATAAGGTTACAAAATACTTGCAGTGTTGTAACTCTGTGAAATGAATATATTTTTTGAATGACCACAGAAAATAATCTCTGCTTTGACTAGAACATATCATAGAAACCTAAGTGAGGAAAAATAGGATGGAAATATATCTTTTCCATCAGAAAATGTATTCATCCCAGAATTTCTGCTACCAGACATTTACACGAAAGAAATTAAACTGGAAAAAAAAAGTTGTGTAGTTTCAGGCAGGTGCTGAATAGATTTAGAAAAAATTAAACAATGCCTGCATTTTGTATCAAGTTGTATAATTAGTTTGTCACTGAGTTTCTGCAATTATTAAAGATCTATTAGAATATGGATGTATTCTAACAACTTTGTCAGACGGCTCTTTTTATGTGTAAATTCTTTTAATGTATGAAAATAATTGAAGTATCTGAATCACCAATCAAACACCTAATCAACATTCTACTCAACAGTCAAGTATCTGACATGACAAATTGGGTTAATTGTCAACTGTATGTCAGGAAAATTAAATTATTAATTAAAAAATATAATAATCCCTTGACAGAAGTTAAAGGTTAACCACAGATTGGAACCTCTAAAGTAAGTAAAAAGGAATCTCAGATGTTGCTTGTGATCATTGCATAGAAGCATCTGAGAAAAAAATATTATGTAATTATAGAAATGTTTCAAGAAAATATTTGCTTATGTCACAGCTAGGACAATCATAAACAAATATACTTTTTATCAAATTTCAATAGAAAAATATATTTTACTGCCAAAAATATTAATAATATATTTAAATTATTAAATAGTTTTTGTTCTTAGTAATTTAGTCATCATATAAAAGATTGTAGTGGGTTGACCCTGGCTGGACACCAGGTACCCACTAAAGCCATTCTCTCACTCCCCCCTGCAACTGGACAGAGGAGAGAAAAAACCCCAGTGGATTCATGAGTCTGGAGAAGAGCGAGAGAGGTCACTTACTGATCACCTTCACAGGTAAAACAGACTCAAAGTAAGAATATTAATTAAATTTATTACTAACAGTATCAGAGCAAAAGAGTGAGAAGTAAAATAATCTTAAAAACACCTTCCCCCCACCCCTCCTTCCTTCCATGCTCTTCCTCCTCCCCACCAGCAGTGCAGGGAGGCAGGGAATGGGGGCTACAGTCAGTTGTTTCTGCTCCTGCTCAGGGAGAAGAGTCCTTCACCTGCTCCCATGCGGTCCCTCCCACAAGAGACAGTCCTTCACAGACCTCTCCAGCATGAGTACAGAGGCCTTGGCCAGCAGCAGGAAGCCCATCCTGGAGCCAGCTGGCATTGACTACACTAGACAGGCGAAGCTTCTAGCAGCTTCCAACAGAAGCCACTCCTGTAGCCTTGTCCCACAACCAAAACCTAGCCACAGAAATCCACTATACAGATTTTAACCTACATCTAAATTTCATTAAATCAATAAATACAGCTGTTATTGATTTCAGCTAAAGAAAATGCTGTTATAACCACATTTATTATGGTTATTCAATTAAAATACAATTATTTGCTCAAAATAATTAATTACTATTACATATGTTAAGCATAAGTATATGGTTCTAAAACTCTGCCAACCATTTCTAGTGATGGCTATTAGGCAGAATTTGAATTCTTAATACATATTTGCTGAAATACTCGGGGAGTTTTTTTAAGTAAAAGACCAATTGTTTGTCTTTCACAGCTTTGCCATTTATACACTCTTAATTCTGAAAAATGAGTGATACTCATGGCCTTCCACTGCAGAATCAAGATTAGGTAGAAGTAAAATGAAACTTCGCTAACTTACAGGAAATAAGACACTGCAGGACAGTGTTCTTCTGAAGGACACAGCCATCTTGACCCTCTCTTGACCTCCAGAAATTTTTGCAGTCACAGCTTAAAAGGATCCACAGTCAAGACAATCCTTGACAAACCCAGGGGCCTGACTTACTAAGTCATCCAAAAGGCAGTGGCGTCTACTGTTTAGAGGCCATCATATTTCTCGACTGCACAGTTTGGTGGTTAATCTCCTTTTCTGATGGGTGGAAAAAGCTGGAAAATGCTATCTGCAATTTCAAGGATTTCAACTGAACTGTAGGCAACACTCCATGTCCTGTTAAAAATCTGCTAGTGTATGGCAGTAACAGAGTCAAAGAACAGACTACTTTTCCAGTAGTACTCTAGTGAGGTTATTAGTCAAGAAAACAAATGGAAGGGATTTCTTCTTGGTCTTTTTGTGTTGTTTTTTTTTTTTTTTTCATTCACATTCAAAGTTCATTAACCAAAATTGTAAGGCTTTTGTTAGCACAGAAGCACAGGTTCCTTTCCTCTGATAAGAGTAGTGCTCCTTCGGTGAACTGTAAAGTTAAAATCTCATTTTTGTTCTTTCATAGTGTAATATACAAAAATCCATGACTTTTCTGCCTGAGTCTGGAGTGGGCACCAATATGACTAGAAATAGAGGGAAAGAGGAGGCAAGACTAGATAACTGTGGAGCAAATGCAAACATAGAGACTGAAGGTATATTGTAAAAACTGAAAACTATAGACAGCAGAGGAATAACTATGGAAAGGATGGGCAGCTTAAAGGTGTTGGAGAGCATCCAAATCTAGGCTAACAAGGAGGGGTTAGCTGGGTGGGCAGAAGGTGGTTAGACTAGAGAACATTAGAATCACATCATTAGGAAATACATGTAAGAATACAAAAGCATGAAACTGCCAGCCTGTTGGAACTGCATCACAGCTCTTACAGTTCTTTACAGCATGCCAAACTGAAAAAGAAGTTTCAAAATACTGGAATCTTAAGAGCACATGGGCATCACTAAAGATACAATAGAAAACATTATGAACTGCAGATAAAGTATACTGCTCTAGGGTTGATGAGGGCACACAAACTTTTCTTTCCATGGAGGGTGGTTAGGCACTGGAACAGGTTCCTCTGTGAAGTGGTCACAGCACCAAGTCTGCCAGAGTTCAAGAAATATTTGGGTAATATTCTCAGGCATATGGTGTGATTCCTGGGACTATCCTTCACAGGGCCAGGACTTCAATGATCTTTTTGGGTCCCTTCCAACACAGGATATTCTATGATTACATTATCTTTTCTTGTTTGTTCGTTTGTTTTGTTTTGTATTTTCCAGAGCAGAAGATGTTAGCAAATACCTTTTTGTCACCTTCTCATATTTGCCTTTTTTGTATTTTCCACTCTTGAAAGCTCAGCCTAGTCAGGATGTTTTGCATCTTTCACATTTCCCGAAAGAAAAAGTGCTGCATTTGCATTAGGACTCACTCCTGCTACTTGTTTCCTTCCCTAACATAATACTCCGTAATTCTGTCCTGGAGCTGCAAAAAATTATACATACACATGCTACTTTCTTAAATCCATTGGTCTCTGCCTGATATTGTATGAATGCTGTGAGTTATCTTCCAAACAGCCTACCCACAGCTGCTGCTTTCATTCCACAAAGATATCTTTTCATTATTGGATGATAGACTTTTGCCAGACCCGTGAACCCATGTTATGTATCTGCGCCATGCAGCCACACCATGTCCAATATCTATAACAGAGCCTGTGCCAGAGAGAAGACCTCTGGGAAAGAAACGTCCAGCCAACAAATTTAGGGAACTTCTATTTTTCCAAGGAAATGGGGAAGATTGAGGGCAGTTCAGGAAGTGCAGTTGCCTTTTCTGCTTGAGACAGACTATTTCATCTGATGCTGATTGTAAGTGGCTGTTGATACTGGAGACAGGAGCTGTGATCTGCGGTTGCTGTCCTAGAGGATATTGTTTGAGAAAGAAATATAAGCTTGTATTTCAGCAGTGACTGGTAGGGACTGCTGCCTTTTTTTTATGCAGAGTGCACTTCCGTGTCTTATGTGTCAGGCTTGTTCTTTAGGAAAAATTAGTGACTTCCAGGGTCTATTTGTAGGTGGAATAGCTACATTTACAATGAAAGCATAAACTCTGTGAAAAACCAAGGAATGCATACAAGTATTTTTAATGTTCTGACCTAGCAACATCATGAGACTACCATGAAACAGAACCATTCTGACTGGATGCCTACACATTTGTAAAGTTTTCCATTATGTGAATGGAAGAAAAAAATGTCCTTGGGTAAATGAATCACTGTTAAAAATAGTCACATATAGTGGGAGAGAAGTGTCACTTGGACACCTGCTTTAAATGAATGAGCTTCAATTTCAAGTGCCCTAATCATTAGACTAGAATCAAGGTCCCTTTTTCTGTAATCTAATGCAAAGGCTCCTACTTGTATGTTCAGAGTGGCTGAGCTTCAAATGAAAAGGTGATGGGCAAAGACGATCAGAATATATCACCACTTGGCGATTAAATCACCCTCTTCAAACGAGAGAGGTGCAAATTCTGTCTTTTGCAAGCAGCAGGAGAATTAGAATGAAAGTCTAGGGACGACAGCTTTATGAACATCAGTGTACACAAAATTGTGTTGTGTAGGAAAACAGAAGGACTGAGATGTTGGTAGAATGGACCCTAGAAAAAAAATATTGGGTTAACATACATAGTTAAAAGCATTTCTTGAGCTGAAAGCTTAAAGTAATTTAGTGTTGTTCTTTTAATATATAGGTAAAACCACTACACCATATTTTTAATAGCTTTTTCAAGCTTTGAAGTGCTTATTATACTGTCAGTTCTGCCTGAAGAAATATTTTTTAGGAAAAGAAAAGGTCACCAAGAAGAATATTACTGTGTAAACATTGTTAGGTACAGTCTGAAAGTCATTCAGTGTGCTTCAGACCCTTGTTTACACATTAAAATAGCTCACATTTTCTAGTGTTTGAAAAGGAATCTGGTTCTAATTCATTCAAAATAGCTTTTTTAATGTTGTTATAATTGCAGAAGAAATCACAGTCCATGAAAAATTCAAAAGAACTGTTTAGAAATTCAAGAATATAGGGATTCAAAGTTCTTAATGTAGTGCTATTCTTTCTACAAGAAATCAATTTTATTAATGCTGTGAAGTAGTAAACATCCCTAATAGGGGAAAAAAGCAGTAAAACAGAAATCCTCACAAGTCCTCCAAAAGAAAATTATCACAAAACATGCTTAACCACCCACTACTGGCCTGCATCTCACTTTGGTGTATTATATTTACATGTTTAACTCAGAACTCTAGTCTTAGCAGGTTTCCTATTTTAGAACACTGTTCAGGAAATAAAAGCAAATCAATCTTCTGCTCTTAACATGGCAAATGAAAGCTTTTTTTATAATATAGAATGCTCATGCATGTGTGTTTATCTGCATGTCAATGTCCGTGATATCAAATATGCTTTAAATTGGATATGTGAATGATAGAAAGCTGTATTCGCTGTTTTCAGAGGCAGTACGCAAAGTAACAAGTTAACTCCAAAATAATGCATGTACATATATTTAAAACAAAGCTTAACTTTTAAGACTGTGCAGGTCAATACATAAGGACTAGATATTCATCTGGTGTAAATTAATGAAGCTCCATTGATTTCCTACATCACATACATTTCCAGACTGGAAAAGAGTTCAGAAACTCTTACTCAGATTGAATTATTGAGTGCACTCTCATTCAAATACACAAGCCTCAACCAGAGCAGCACCCCCATTGTGGATAAAAAAAACCCTGAACATAAATGCCTTTAGGTCTAAAGGATTTAAACTGTTTTGGATCATTCTGAAGCATTTTTCTTGACTAGGAATGCACAGGAGTATGTGTCTAGATGCTTTTTATTAGATTGTTTTGGGTTTTGCTTGGGTTTTTGTTTGTTTGTCTTAAGCAGACTCAGTATTTAGAATATAGGGTACTGAAATAAAAAGCATTTCTAATTTTACAAGAAATATAAATTCTAGGTTAATGTGATTATTTCAAAATAAAATTTTGCAAAACTTTAATTTCAAAAAACTGCTAATCTTGACAGAGCTGTTTCATTACCTCCTTCCCTATGACTCTGAAAAGAAATCTATCATTTCACAAATATGAAACTGAGGGAACTGAGCCTGAAAAAAGGTATTCAGGAATATAAATGCTTTTATGTAATTTGTGACAAGGTTCCAGTGAAAATGTCAATGTTCATCATTCTGCAAATTAATAGCTTGGAATATAGCCACTTGATCTGTGCCTTTTGGGCAAGGTATTTGTCATGAACCACTCTTTTCCTTTAAAATAGAAAAAATAAATTTTCCTGAAAGCATGGTGCTTTTGCCTCTGCACCAATAATGTCTAGAAATTCTCCAAATTTATCTTATTGCACTAATAACTTCTCAACCCTTCAAAAAGCCATGTTTTGGTGATTTTTGGTGTTTGTTTTTTTTTTCCTACCAGGAAATACAAAGTATATCAATATTAGAAAGCTTTAATTTGCAAGGAAATTCCTGAGACACAAACTGGTTTATTTTCTCTGACAAAAAACCACATCAACCCCAGAAAACAAAACAAGAAGAAAAATTATCCACTCAGTTTATATCTCTACATATGAAAGGTTCCAGCTACATCATGCTAACCTGAGTTGAAATAACAGTAAATTTTATATTCTGTAGTATTTTGGGGTTGATACAAATGTTATTAAAAGGCGTGATGTTTATTTTAAGTCTAGAGAGTTTTAAAAAAACTGTAAGTTTTTGTTAATTTTTCTTCTTCAACAAACTTGCCCTGTTAAGATAAGTACAATATCTTTTTTTTCTTCATCATCATCATTTTAATATATTGGAAAATGAAAACATAGTCTATAATGTGAAGTAACAAAATTGGAAGAAAATAGTTTTTGTAACAGTATTTCCTTTGTCCTGATTTTTAAAAAGAGAAAAAAGAAAAGTTTTGCCTTTCAGGTCATACGGTATTTTTTACCTAAACCTTCAAACTTGAATAAATTATTCTTTACTTTGATGATTGCAGAATCTGATTAAATTGTAGAATGTGATTAAATACTTTACTTTAAATAAAACGAATGTGTCACTGTATCACAAACAGTTTGTATAAGCCGCTTCTCGGTAATCTCAGAGACCGCATGTGTGTTTCCCATACATATCAGAATTATCAGAATGGTTTTAGAAGCTTTGATTCCATTAGCATTAATAAGCTTTTTCAACTACATTGATTAGACTTCACTGGTGTAGTAAGACAAGTACTTGCACAAACTGCTGGATGATGCACATGAGCTGAAATGCTAAGTAAATAGCAGACACATAGTAGCCCCACACCTTGTGATAATGGTTACTGATAGCTATATCCCATTCTTTAATAGCATCAACCAGACCTAAATACGGAAGAATCTGAAATAGAAATGGACTCACTAAGTAGAGTAGGACACTGCAGGGAAGGTCAGTGCAAATAGAAGCAGCTAAGGGATGCAGAAATTCATGAAGCGATTTCTGGGCTCTCCCTCCCGAAGGGTGCTGCTGCTGCTCACACAGGTAACTAAGAGAGATGTTTATTCCTAGAGTCTAGCAGTTTCTAACAGCCCCTGGGAGTTAATCCTACTGAAAAGGTGCTTATATCTGCTGTCTTCAGCCAATTCTTAATTTAGAGTTAGGAATTGTCAAGCACCTCTTCAGCTGGCACCAGGGAAAGCATTGCCAGCTGGGAGCACAGCAAACAGAGGCAGCAATTTGTGCAGCAGTTGGGGTGGAAGGTGTCCAAAAACTCTCTTGAGTATGAGACTGCTCAACACTGGCAAGGACGTGCCACAGGGCATGGATCCCAGCAGCAATGGAAGCAGCTACCCCAGCACATCAGACACCTCTTGAACTCCCATTAAGCTCTGCAAGGAGGACACAGCCATCCAGCTGGGAGCATGATTCCTTTCTGTGAGCCTTGGGCAGGCAGTGATCGTGGCCTTGCCTCTGGGAGTTTTGCACAGGCTGGGGAGTCATCAAGCATTTCAGGAGAAGGTGAGTGGAAGTTTGCAAATGTTGACTTTTAATGGGTCAGTGACAGACATAGAACATCAAACTTCATATCAGACTTAATCTTACTCCCAGTTAACAGTAGTTATTTCATACATCTTAGAGTCATACTTTATTACAAGGGGGGAGGGAAGAAAAACAAAGAAAACCTTAAGTTTTTCATTGGTCAGATTTTTGTATTTCTTGATAAAGTAGGAAGTTTTATGAAAAAAAATCAAAGAGTGTGGATGAAATTACTATTGTTTGGGTTCGTAATCAATTTTATTGGACATATCTGTCAGATAACCCTAAAATTTTAAATCAGTTCATTCAACCTTGTCTTTGCTTTTGTTTGTATACCAATGAGTTATGACAATAACAAATACACCATCTGCTGGAAGCACCAAACAATAAAAACCAGAAAACCAACAAAACCAAGAAAACCCAACACCGAAATGCTTCCTACAGTTTTCCTAGAAGTAAAATAACATCTGCTGGGACAATTTGTGTCTATATTTTTCTGTGTAGAACCTTTCCTAAGATATAAATTTATATGAAAATTTTCTTTCATTTGCTTTAGCTCCATGATCTGAAGGAAAAAAATAATGAAAAAAAAAAAAAAGAAATAAATTTTTGCCTCCTTAGATGAAATAAAAACTTCACCATCTGTGGTAACAGAACATATGAAACAGCGTCTGCCAAAATTAACGAGGCATAGATAGACAAATTGATAGACCCAGGCAACTCATGCCCAAGAATCTTAAGGGATGTAGCAAATTACCGTGATAGTAACACATTGTTTTACTGTCTGAACCATAAATTTGTTATGAAAGACTGAATAGCTGAATTATCTCCAAACCACTGATTTTAATTTTTTAATAACTCAGAAGGAAATTGAGACATTTCAGATGTTCAGAGGACTGAAAACAATAGCAATGTTTGAATTACAGTGAAGAAAAGACCCAGAGACCATAGGCTGTTTAGGCAGATTTAGTTTAGTTTATCTTTGATAAAATGGCTATCAAAGAAAACTTGGAAATAAAAGTTCTGTTTAAAAAATCAGGCTATTTATTTGGAATCCACTGTTTCCAGATGGAGAGGGACTGCACAGATTTGATACTAGCAGGCTTCTTCTACCCTTGAAATCTGTAATTTGATAAATGCTCTTTTTATCCCTGGCTAACAGGGCTGCTTTTATTGCACTTAGCTTTTTCATATATTGTCATAATCACAGAGTTTGGAAACCAAAGTGATCATATCCTTCAGGGACTTTCTGCTAGACCCTGGAGAGATGGGTTAGTATGATTAAAAAAAAAAAAAAAGGGAAAGATGAATTAATTTAATTAATTCTTTGAGAATTCACTGTCTTGGAAAAACACTGAAATACAGAAAAGAGATGAAAGAAATCTCAACAGTCATCTATTAAAAAGAAAAAATCATATATTGATACCACTAAATAAAGGAAGGCCATGTACTGATATCTGGGTATACCTCTCAGCTCCATGGAGGATCATTCACAGTGTTTGAACTTGCTTACTTTTTAGAAGTTGAATTTAACTTGCTTCTGGGCCACATATTGTATATTAACCACTTCTGTGAGATTTTTTTTCAGATCAGAATCTGGTATAAAGAAAAAATTCCATTGCTTGATTATCAGAGACCTTTTCTATATGGAACTGAACACATGGTATGTATGCTGCTTTCACTGTATGATGACCTGTAAAAGTTTCTGAATATGCAAACCTTCTCAACAAATACCAAACCCACCATCCTTTGGATTTGAAAGAACACTGAAAGGAAGTTATTATGCAACATTTTAAACTTGGTTATTAACATGATTTTTCTGCGTTAGATTATTTAAATATCAGGACTGAAAACAACTTCTTAGCTACATATATATGTTGCGCACTTTTTTGTTAACATAAGATTTAGATTGCAAAAAAGGCCTCTTTTGTCCTCTTTTGTCATTCTGAGGCTTCACCGTTCTATAATACAATTTTAATATAGGTCATAGATAGGTGATTCCACACAGGACAACTACTTGTTAGTCTAGGTAATGGAAAAAAAAAGGCATAAAATCAAAGGACATTTCACCACATAATATATACAGATATGCTGAAGCTAAAATCCCTCAGGCAACAGTTGTTTCATTGCTAGAGAAACATTTTTGTTGTAAAGCAGATGAACATTAAGGGTCATACTGGCCTGGACATATCCCTGCAACAGTACACCTGTCCTGGGACCTTACAAAGTCAATAGGAAGCCTGTGGCCTGTTGCCAGCAATGGTAATACCAAGATACAGAGCTACAGTTCATGCAGATTTCTTCCAAAGTCCTTAAAATCAAGTTAGTTCTCCAAACAAAACCTTAAATGTATTGAAGAAACACTCTTGTTTACTTGTCCCATGTGTTTTTCTATGAATAACAGTACTACTGTAGATTTCAGATCAGTTTTGTGATTATCATCTACTTCCAGGTAATTTATATGTATTTTTCACCTAATTAGTTGATCTACATCTCCTGTAGTTTCTGTAGTTATCTATTCTTACCGAAACAGAAAATGCATAGTTTACTCAGTTGAATTATTTATGTTTTTCAAAATTTTTTTCTAATTTTTCAAAATAATTCTTAATCCCAATTCCAGTCCCTCTTATTTGGATACAGCTATTTTCTGAAGCCCAAATTCAGTAATTTTATTCACTGAAAAAAATGTGAACAAAGTGCAATGACCTGTGTCATACTGGAGGTCAGATAAGATGATTTAAAACACCTTCAGGGTTTAAAACCAAAGAAATCTCTATAAAATCTATCAAGTTTCAAAAAATATTTCACTGTGGTAAATGACTGTCTGCTAAAGAAGCTTGCATGAAGATAATAACTAAATAATGATTGCTTAAAACCTTAACTCCAAATTTCCTTATCTATCACCAGATATTACAGCTTTGTTGTATTTACACATAGATATATAACATAACAGTTTATGTTATGTCTTATCTCAGAGTTACAATACTTTTGAGATGATTAAATTCTCTCTTGAAATTCTTAAAGATATGCAGGCTGTTATTTAATACCTAGTGGAACTCACAATCGTGCGTTTTCTAACAGTGCATTATACTGGAAAACAATACATTGAAGTTCTCATTTTATAAGGCAGTGCTACACAAGTAAAGTCAAGTTATTGCGATTAATAGCTGTACCGTATGCAACAAGTACAATAAAGAAGTCTTGCTGGCAAATAGGAAATAATAGTTTGAGAGTTCTCCCTATGCTACCTAACACTGGAACTATGAGTTGGGAAAGAAAAAAAATGACTAAACCACACATGACAATGCATCTCTCCTGCTATATTCCTACAACTGCCATCCAAGTAATCTTGACCTCATTTTGTTTCCAGTATTTGACATAATGAACAGTTTAGTTGAAATCTCAACCACAGACCATTAAAAAGCCATAGACAGCAAAACATATGTCTTAGAATACCAAGTACAAGATCCTTCTACAAGATCTTTCTATGGGGTCATTCAGACTGAACACTCAGAAAAGTAGCTGAAAATGTAATGTAAGAAATCCAGAATGTTCAGGGACAATTCATAGTGAGGAAACCAAACCAAAAAAGTACAGACAGGAAGCATATAGCATAAAGTAAGATTTTAGAATTTAATTTTACATTTAGCTAAAACAATAAATAAGAACTGCTCAAATCACTTTAATTATGAGAAAGAGGATAAAAATACAGGAAACCTAGAAAAAAAAGCATTACAAAATACTACTGAAAAGAAATATGCCTCTATGATACCACTTTTTCCTTTCTCTCTCACCACTTTTCTTTTAAAACATATTTATTAATAGATCCATAAAACAGTTAGAAGGGACCTTGAAGGACCATCTGGTCCAACTTTTTTTTTGTGGGAAAGGGAGCCTAAACAAGAGTATCTAGCACCCTGTCTTGAAAACCTCCAGAGACAGGGACTCCAGGACATCGCTGGGGAGGTTCTAAGGACTGATTGTTCTCACTGTAAAAAATTTCTTTCTTATATCTAGATGAAATGAGCTTCAGTGAATATGGTTGTAGCCATGCTTCCTCTGCTGCCAACAGCTATACGTGACTGCCACTACTTTCTACATCAATGAAGCAAAAAAATAATTCCTGTAGATGTTTTCCTTTCTGTAAGAATTATCTGCAAGCAAGGCAGAGAAGATAGGGTGTAAACTAAACATATCCAGTTATAATTTATCTTGTTTTATGTGTTCAAAAATATAAGAAAGCCAAATGAGCTAAATGCTGAACTCATTTACAATTACATCTCAGTGGGTACTGAATCTGGTCCATAGTGCGTAAACACTGGATAAAGTGAGAGAACACAAATTAATAAATAGTGCACTGCTTAAAGCATCAGAAAACAGTCCTTCCTGAAGACTAATTACAAATTAAAAGATGCCTATCAAATTACACATGCTTCAGACAAGCGGAAAATGGAATGGATGGAATTAATACTACAGTTTCTTCTCACTTTTTCATTTTAAAGCACTAATCACAAATATTATTCTGAAGATCTGACAGCAAAACTGTTGCTGCTTTATTGTCCCTCTGCACCAGGGAGCAGATAGAGCATAACAGTACTTGCTTACAGTACAGAAAATGTTTCTCTTGTATTGTCTCATGTAGCATTAATTTAGTAGCATATACAACTTGGGTTTGAATTATGTTTAATGGAGTTTGGAGTTGCCTGGAGTTTTTTTTAAAACTATGGAAATATAGAGCTGAAACAGCCTGTTATTGCCCTATCTCAGGAACTGGAGTGTTAGCTGAGCCTCTTTGAATTAAATTGTCATCTGCAGCATTGTTTGCTGTCCCCTTTTCCAACTATCTTTTGAAAATTGTCAAGGAAATACTTTACTAGTAATTTTTCCCTAATATTTAATAGTTTCGTGAAAATTAGTAATTTTTTCTCGATAAACATAAAGGTTGACTCTCTAATAGCCTTACGTATTTTGAAGACTGGGATCAATCTTTTCTACTTAAGGGTAAAAAAAAATAAAATTTTTTTCACTCCTTGGTAGTTCTAGATGTTCTCTGGGATCCTGCAGTTGATCCATAATGATAATGAAATGTAAAGCTGGAAACAGAAAGCCATACTCCACCCCATAGACTTAGCAGTGCTGAGTAAGTGAATGGTTTATTGTCTTTGATCTTTGTATTGCAGCATAGTATTTTCTTCTTTCTTCATTTTTTTTAATGACATTAAAAAAGTTATTTACTATTACTTGAATAATCTTTTGCAATAGCAGTTACTTGATACCTTCAGAAAATTTATTTAAAAATTCCACCTAATCTTTTAAAAATTCATCTTTATTTCAATAATTTTACGTTCATTGAGGTGACCATAATAAAAACTGTCCTTCTAGGAGACAGAAAATCTTCATTTCCCACAGAGTGCCTCCAAGTCATAAGTTGACAGAAGGGAAACAGAAATAAATAAATAGAGGAATGTTTTGAAAGTTATTAAAAACAGCAGCAGAAACAGGTGTTATGTTAAGAATTATGCTAAGAAATATTTTCAATGTTTAGCTTCTGCAAAGAGTGTGCCATTCTAGCTAGAGCTGTGCAAATAAAAAAGCTTTCCTCAGCACAAAAGGAGCAATAGCTGTGTAGATTCATTTTCACATTCTACATGCTGCAATATCTGCAAGAAAAAGATGGTGAAATATTATTTTAGGCAAGTGAGAATCATCCCACTGTAACCCCCATTAAAATCAGTTATTTTTTTTTCCCAGAAGACAGAGAGTTCAATCAACCATAGTAGTTTAAACACAATCCACATTATGTCTTGCCTCTACCTATGTAATAAAAATGTAGTAAAAGTGCTAAGGGCAGTAGGCATCTGTTAGAAAAATGAGCTATATAAGTGTACACATGTCATGCCACCAGCCAGAGAAAGAAAATATTTGAAGTAACTGTAGATCCTTTAGGGGCAATGGACCTGATTATCTACTACCTCAAAACTCAAAGAAATGTTACTGACAATGAAAGATGCTTCTGTTTAGATGGGATAGAATTTTATGGCTGCTCAGTGGATAGCAAAGAGGCAAAGAAAAATGTATAAATATATTATTGAGAAGATACTGCACAGAAGAAACCAAGAAATATTTAATCTTAAAACACACAGTTGATCTTTAGTTTTCCAGGGATATTTTTTGTCTGTGTTCTCCCCAGCTCTCCCCCAAAAACTGGCACTTTCTGATTTCAGGAGTAAAGCTGTAAGTAGCTGCAATCTGTCCTACTGAGCAGTTTTCACTTTCACAGTTAAATGTGAAATTTATGTAATTTTAGATATTCTGGCATTGGAATGTGTCCACAGCTCTGCCTGTAATCAGTGGGAAGAGAGGTATTCTTAATGCCATTTACCAGATAACATAATAGACTTAATGCAATTAAAAAAAAAAATCTCTGAAGTTTCAGCTTTTTTTTTCCCCACTAAGTGAAGAGGAAACCTAGAGAACCAACATGGATTAAGCAATGAGCTTTTAGAGAAATAGAGTTAAATTTATGTCACTGTAAATTGCTAATTTTTTTTTGCACTCACTTAGATATAAGTACAGAAGGATCTTGGATGTGGATATGTGAGTGGCTCCTAGCAGCACAGATGCACAAAAACCCTAACATCTTGATTTTTTATTTGTTCAAGTCCAGTCTTTAAAACTAATCTCCTAATCTCCTTGCTTTTCTTTTTTTCTAGTCTACACTAATCTATGTAAATGGGTTATGTTTCTGTTGACACTTCTAAGCTTTAATAGCAGCAGAAATATATATCAGTGTAGTGTAAAGGATAGGATTTTTTTTCAAGTGTTGATATGCCAAATTATTTCAAGTGTTATTATGCCAAATGCAATGTAAATTTCTCTAAAGGTGAGGGGCACTGTGTGCTAAATGGAAATTTTCCTCAAATTGTTTTTTTACTCAAATTCAGAAGATGACTATGCTTGGCTTCAAATTTCCTTAATATAAATGCCTATTCATAGTAACAGGACTAAACCATAAAATATGAATTGCTCTTAAATCAAAAATTATTAACTACTTCAAAACAAACATGGCACTATCCCATGTCTTAAATGATGCACGCCTATAAAGCACCAGTACTTTCTCATTTCAAAACTACTAAATGGAAAATTAATCCTAAAGAAGGTGAGCCAAATCTTCAACCTATGGAAAGTGGTAGTTTCATTGAAGTCAACACGGAGCAGCAGTATTTTAAACTTCTGAAGGTCTTATACCAATTGCAATTTATCGCCACCAGATAGGTGTATCATGTTGAGTTAGTGCAGTTACAAACATGTCCTTGTTAATTTCAGTTGCAGTTTTGTGTACAAAACATAATCTTAAATGCAACATTCTTCAATTCTCTCTTTGTTAGTAGGTAACCTACTAAAATTCCCAGCATTTAAATTTCCAAATTCTGATAGGGATTATCATTCTGATAAAGCATATTCATTTTGCCTTCCTGCAATGCTTTGCTTAGGGGAGATGTAGATGCTACCATGTAACCTCACTTTTTGGTAATCAATTCTCCTAAATTCATTGAGCTTTGTATAGGCAACCCTAAGTAATTAAAATAAAGGGCATCACACTGCAAGTCATATACCTCAAAACTAGACCACTAGAAACCTAGTCAATGCCACCAGCCAAAAAGTGACTGGAGCCTAAATCAAATGCAGGGTGGTCTTCTGTATATTGGCAAAATATTATGTCTACCTTTTAAAAATTAATAATAAAATATAGCTTCTTTAAGAATTAGTATATAACTATGAAGATAAACAGTAGGAGAAAGTAGGACCTATCACTCTCATTTTTAGTTCAAGTCAAACAGGAAGGTTTTTATTGATTTGTTAATGACACATGATTAACCAGCACTCAGGAACCATGTGTTCAGGATCAATAGCAACAAAACAGATGAAGCATAGCACTAGACACCAGTCGGGGAACGAGTGCTCAGTGAACCAGGTGTCCCACCTTTGGAGAGTGGCCACGGTAGTCAAATCATA
>NW_016690261.1:1786684-1880719 GCF_001604755.1 Lepidothrix coronata
TTTGCACTATAATTTTTTTTTTTAATTTCCCTTGTTAGTTTAATCCCACTGATGGTCATCTTTCTCTTCAGGACTACCAGTTTTGGGCAAATGCCCTCTCAGAGAGTTTTGGGCATCCCCTTCTCACATACTGTTTTCACTTCCATTCTCTTTACCAGCTGATGTTATCCAGACTCTGTTACTAAGAAAGAGATGTGCAGGGAACCCCTGCCGTTTTTTTTTTCATACTTAATATCTGTTACATATATTTTTTTCTTTCTTTTAATTAGTGTATTTCATAGCTTTTTACCTTAGTGATTTTTGCTTCATACAAGCTTATATTACAATATATTTAATTTCACACACACACAGAGTTTTTATTTGTTTAAAATGTCATGTTATCAATAAATGTGCCACATTTTCTCTGTTTTGCCATGGCTCAGAGATTGTTGCAGACATGATTGAGAAAGGTAGATATATATCTAAAGATGATGATTTCTCATAACCCGTCTGGATCCAAAAGTATAAGGCAAGATAAATCTAAGGAAAAAAATACCTGAATATCAAGGGAATCTCTTGAACCTTCTAGGGATGGCACACAGTGTCAAGCTATAGCAGTCAGAAATTTATATGTGCTATAAATTTTGAGTGCATAGCTCCAACCTCTTATAGGATGAAAATGTTACATTCTGATACTGTGGTTATTAATTGTGTGTGATATTAAAATCTGAAGAAAAATTCTTGTTTTATCTGTTTCATACATATATATTTTATATACAAAAGGTTGCAGTTTCTAGCATAACTATATAATCTACATCTACACATATTTTCTGTTGCATTTTGTGGTCTACTAATACCTTTACCTTTGTGTCATTTTAGTTCCATCAGTGAATGGTTTTCCTGTAGTGGTGAAAAGTCACATCGACAGACTGACAGATTAAGGGAGAGAAAGTATCCTTATGAGTATCTAGACTAGCTTGCTGCTTAACACAGGCTGCACAGAATTGCACACAATAACCGATCTGTGAAGCACTTCTGTATCAGCTGTGACACATTTTAGAAAATGTCCAGTCTTGATTTGAAGAATCAGGTGGTGATTACAGATTGTTGCCGACAAGATCCATAAAACCATGAATCTTTTCCTCTCAAGACTTTCCTGTTACTTGTGTTTTATTGCCTACACAATGCAAAAACAAATTTATAGAAAATTTGTATCCTAAATATTATTACATGAAAAACTATCTAGGCAATTCTAGGAAAAAAAAATCTGCACCATATTTTGGCACATATTTAGAAAGCAAGATGATAGTCACTTTGGAAGTACCTATGATTGAAATAAGTGATAGAGAAAATTAGGTCCATATTCAAAGGCAAAGTCCTAAAACCTAAAGTCCTAAAGACCTACTGGAAGTTACACTATTTCTGCTACTTGTACATGCAAACATATGTGACAAAATTACACTCGAAGACTGTGATGGATTGACCCTGGCTGGACACCAGTTGCCCACCAAAGCCACTCTATCATTCCCCTCATCAGCTAGACAGGGTAGAAAAAAAATTTAACAAAAGGTTTGTGGGTTGAGATAAGCACAGGGAGAGGTCACTCACCAATTACTATCATGGGAAAAACAGACTTGAATTGAGGAAAATTAATTTAACTTATTACAAATCAAATCAGAGTCCAGTCAGGGTCAACCCACCACATCTCCTCTAAAATATGGTTTGGGCAGTGCTGTAAGGTAAACTGACAAGCTTTCCAACTGAGAGTGGCATGTTAATCTGCTGCACTATTCACAGGACACACAAGATATTGGCAGAGTGTATTTTACCAGCTTTTGTTAGGCTGCACATTAAAATGGTTTTTAGCATGTGTAATGGTGTGTTATTTCTCGATTATTAGCTTTGGTGCTAATGGTGTTGCATTTGGTGCTGCCGGTAAAGTCTTTCAGATTTGAGAGCCTTAGAGCACCAATTCTTGTAATTTTACAGAAACATTTGAAATAAAGCACAGAATAAAGTACCTTTTAAGATGTACTTATAAGATGTGAATAATAACAAAAAAAAATCACATAGAGAGGGCAAGACCATCTTTCCACAATACATATTTATATGGTACAGTATGTTACTGTCTTGCTGAGCTGTAGTTGTCAGCAACAGTTTTGCTCTTGACAAAAATGCGTTTGGTGATATTCCTAGTGGATTATTTGCCACGAGCATTCATTTTCACTTTTTGTTTTCTCCTTTTTTTGTCTGACAAACTGAAAATTTGTGAGAAATATATTGAAGGACAAATAGGATCTAGGAGTTACAACATGGAACTGCAAAAGCTGAGTACTTGTTTCTTTTCTCTTGGTGATGTTCAGATAGTTTCTCCTAATCTAGTGTGTGTCATCGTAGTCTATGTACAAAATTAGGATAATAGTATTTATCATTTTCATGGATTGCTATCAAGTTGTAATTAGCCTGTACAGTTATGCATTCTGAGAAAGAAGAAGCTGCTGCAGTATGAAACTTGGTTTAATGATGTGTGTTAATTCTAATAAGTTATAGTCCAGCAGTATACAATTTAGTAAACTAGATGACTTAAAAAAAAAACCCCTGCCAACAACAAAAAACCCCTCACCAAGATCTCGATTAACTTGAAACATCAAACTTGAGGTCTAACTTCATCCTATATTTTTAAAACATTTGAGTACCTGGAACTTGTTACTTCCTAGGTATGATCTTTTAAAACTATAGTTATATAACTTATGGTTATATAGAAAACTTTGGTTTTCTCTCTATAATGGACATACAAAACTGTGTGCTCTAAAATGCAAAAGGGCTTTGAAAGACCTCAGAAATAAAGATGTTTCTTAGGCTGCTTTGACTTTTGGAAAGAGTGTTCCACAGTAATATGCGACCAGCCTTCCACTCCCTCATGTTTCAGAAGGACAACTGATTTTGTTATTTGAGTTTGTACAGGATTTACAGACTAATTCCTTTAAAAGATCTGAGAAATTAAATTGTGAATTTTAACACCATCTTCAAAGACATATGGTATCACTTCCTCTGTCTCTAATTTATCTACAGATATCTAGTCAAGGCCTTGAATTTGCTGTGAGGAGATCCAGGTATTATCCCATTTACTTAGTTACTATATGTTTACATATTTCACAAAAATTCAAGTCGGTTCAATTTCTTTGGTGTTCATGATATTTCTGAGAAGCTATTGATGGTGTGCTTTTAAATTCAGTTAGTAATGTTGTAATAAATCAATATAATCTTTGAAAAAATTTTTACGTTTCTCATCAAAGACAGTACTACATTTGGATATATCTATATTAGTCATATACTACAGAACTCGATGATCTTTTAGTTATTTTCCAAAGTTAGTGATTCTGTGATTCTATAAGAGGGAAAATTCTGCAATACCTAATTAATAAGAGCTCTTTTGCTGATATGTATCAGACAGGCTCAAGAAATAAAAGCAGCTATTGACCTTCTTTTTGCTTTCTGTTCCCCATCCAAAAAGGCAAGTGCTGCAACACAGAACAACTTTGCTCATGACCGTTTCTGTAACCTTTGCTAAGGAACAAAATTTCCACCTGCTTTTCATTTATATTTGTATCCCTTTGTTTTAGTATAACTACTTGAGTGTACATTATTACTACCATGCGCTCAATTTATGTCTGAAGTGTCCAGAAACAATGGTTCCACAAATCAAGCATAAGCAGGCTCCGTCTCTGGCTGCTGTTCTACTCTGATACATTCCAAGTGATTAACACCACCTGTGGCACTCCTAATTCACAGCAGCAGACAATTATATCCCTTGGATACCCATTACGGGTAATTATTCCCATGACAGACTATTAGATATGGATTGTGAATGTCTCAGCTGTAAACTTTTTTGCAATTTTATTTAAATTCTGATATTACCATTGAGAGGCATATTTGGAGAACAAATCAGCGGTATATTAATGGTGTGCTTGCAACAAGCAAAAGATTCATTTTTATTTCTGGGGTTGTTGTCAGATTTATTATTTAAATATGTTATTAAAGGAGATTTTACATGTTTACCATTACAAGATTATTTTATTTCATTCTTTTAGTGCAGAACAATAGCAGATCCTGCTGATAAAGCAACACTAGAGACAGTTAGAAACTAATTGTTTTTATTTTAAAGACTGTTTACTCTTCTTAACAAATCTTTTTTTTCTTTTTCCTCCTGAATATACACGTCTGATCCCTTTTACGTGTGTGGGGGAATTATCAGTATGAAAAAAAGTTTAATTCAAGGATAAGAATTAATAAAACTTTCCTGGTGCTGTAGCTTTAATTTTAAAGATTCACTTTTTTTTTTTTAGTGAAATAATATTAATCATAATCTCTTTGATTTCCTATCACAGAAAATATAGTCTTATGTGAAAAATAAGCACACCCTGAATCTGAATTGAGAACTTAGTTTCAGGCAGAAACAAGTGTACTGAAATCACTGAAAGTAAAATAATAAATGTAAATTTAGGTTAATGAAAAAATGGTTCTTCTTTATCTATTCATTTTCAAAATGTCCATTTATATAAAACTGCTAATATTGGGTTAAAACAGAGAAGGGTACAAAGGAAAAAATCAATTTTTTTTTTTATATTAAAAATGGAACAAAATATGGTTTTCAATATACTAGAATGAAAAAAAAAGTAAACTTAAAAGGAAACATGTTTAAATATGATGTGATTTTTTTCAGTCATGGTTTCATTAATAAGGCTGAGTTCAGGTTGAATTTCCTGTATTAACTTAAACTCTGATAAATATGAAGAAAACGCTTTCTGTGATGCCCCCATCAGGATCCTCCCTCTAACCCCAGGCCATATCTATAAGTAAAAACCTTAGCTACTAATTATAGTTGATCCTACTTTGGGGACAGTGGAATAGCCTAGGTCAACTGATAAGAACTCCATGCTTCTTTCTTGTGATTTATTGAACTTTTAAAATCCTGGAGGCATTTCACAAGTGTTGTTGAAATGTGCAATATGACAGGTAAGCTACAACTGCCCTTAGTGCAAGCTCATACTCAGCATTATGCTCTGGTAAAACCGACCTGACTTCTGTAATATCAAAGAGAGATTAGGTTAGCATAATGCAGAAGAAACAGAACAAAGCCAGTCCTTGTTACTGTGGACTAAATGGCACGACAAATGGAATCTGACTCTGCTGCACGTACAGTCTGACTTTATCACAATTTGTCACATGCTGGTGGATCTCTCAGAGACACTGCAGCGATAGAAGTAAATGGGATTTGTACAGGGTCTGTGTGTGCTATAGGCTTATACTGTGTATCAAATAGTGTGGAAATTTCAATCAAAGCTATGACATCTTGCAGCCAACAATGTGGACATGAACAGCTCTCTCAAACAGTTCTTCCTGATGTTATATTTTTCAGTTAGCAGAAACACACTATAGCTTCCATAAAGACTAACTGGTACAATGCTATAAATTAAGAGTTGGAAACAGCATTATTTTGAAGCTCTGTAATTATTGCTCAGTTCCTCTAAGCAGCACTCAATTTCTTAATCTCCTTGGACAGGTAAACTAGGCAATGGGAAATATTTATGAAGTCATCTGCCATACCTGAGAACTATCCTCAGGTCACTCTCAGGTCAGAGGAACATTTTTAAATAACAAAACAACAACAAATTTCATGGGACAGATTGCCCTTAGGAATTCACTGTAACTATACAAATATGAAAATATACATGCTCAATAGGCAATTTATCGAAGCACATAGATCTTTAGGTGTTTGAAGATGACGGTTCAGTACAGTTCTCTACAGAAATACAAGCATATTTCCATGAAATCAGTGAAAAATTTATATCTAAGTATCTTTCATGAACTAAGCTCTTGTCTGTATTTACTGAAATGAATACAATAACTAACAAAAGTCTCTTGGTAGCTAAGCCAGAAATCAAACGTATGTTAAGAGAAGTAGTGATTAAGGATCTTCGCTGATAATATGTATAATTTCTTTCCCACATTGAAGGAGTAAAACCAGTAGTTTGCAAGACTGTGTAACAGCTTTTAAAAACATGAACAAACATGTATATTCAACATATGTGGTGAATGTGAAGGATTTCATCTGAAAACTGGTTTATCCTGTTCTTCTCCAGTGAGAACACACCAATTAAAGTGAACAGCTAAAACCAGCTAAACAGTTAAAATAATAATGTTCCTTCAGTAGTGAAAAAGCAGTGAAAGTTATCTGTGACTAAGTAAATTAAAAGTGGAAATGATTCTATACCCTTGATATTACTTCAAGAAGCACACATCACAGATCTAAATTCTATCACTAAAATTCCCTGAAACTACTCACACTGCAAGGGAGAAGGGGGAGAGAAAGCAGGGGGATAAGAAAAAAAAACTACACCCTTTCCAGTAGGAGTTGCTTGTAGTAACTTGACTTTATAACCCAGGTTTCACAGTTTAATGTAAAGGACTTTGCTGAGTTTGTGAGAAAGACAAAGCAATACCCTTTCTCTTTATTTTGGGTCAGATATAAAGTTTCAGTACGGCCTGCTGAAGTCAGTCAGACTCACAGCAAGAGTTTGGGCACTAGTACTTACTGACTGCTTTTGATTTTCTCACTTCATCCATCACAGGTCAGTTGCTAAATCCTGGCAGTTTATAAGAGCACATTAGGTGTGGAAAGCATTTACAGAATACTTAATGGCCACATGCTAAAGATTTTAAAGTTCAACCACACCATCAGAACAATCTGATGAAGAGCAGTCCTCTTAAAGTAATCTGGAAATTAACATTAAAGTCCAAGGGCACTCTCTTCTACACGCATATCAAAAGTAGTACAGAAGGCTCAATGCTTACTGCTCAAGCACTGACAGGCAGTCCATGGCTTCCCTGGCTTTGCTCACTGTGAAAACTTATTTCTTATACCTAACTGTATAAAGATTCTCTTTTCTGTCTCTCCTAAAAAGCAAAATCTTGCATTAATTTAGTGGTCTGAGGTTCTTGATCTGTTAATGAAAGACTGCTTTGCTGAAAAAACACATTTTTAAGCAGTGAAAAAAACTTGTGGAACATGTGTTAAATGTCTTCAGAGTTGTTAGAAACAGTGCAGGCTCCCTTTCACACTCTTTATTCTATTACTGACAAAAGGTCTTTTAGACTTCAACTCCTTTCCAACTGTGTTTATAAAAGAAAGAAACAATGCCATCTGTCAATCATTTTCTCCATAGGTTGAAATCACTCTCTCTTATGAGCAGTATGTCTGCAAATAGACCTGCGGAGAGTATTTCTTTCATGGCAGTTACTAAGAAGAAACTACCTAGTAGCTTGGGACTGATGTTATTGTCATTTTATTTGTATTCAGACCACTGGGTGCCCAAAGCAAATTTTACCACAGTACCAATAAAGAATTGAGGAGATATTCGCATATTTCAAAACTTTCAGGCAGCGTTTAGCACTACTAACACTAAAAATATTTGTGATGGCTTTATTTTATCAGTGTAATTGCAAAATGGAATTTTAAAACTTGGAAGAATTTACAAAATAAAGAATAATGTATTTATATGAAAAGAAATGGGATTTTACACATTTCTCTTTTCAAGAAAAGTAGTTAACTTAAAGCACAATTTTTACTTTTCATTATTAACTTCTTCATATCAAACAACATTTCAGTACTTTTAGCATTCATAATGTTTCTAATTATGAAATACCGCTTTTCAATGTACCAATTTACTAAACTATAAAATGGTGCTTAAATGTGAATTGTGCTTCATATATATTAAAAATGAAATAGCATTTACTGTAATCCTGTTTGGACAACAATGTCTACTAAGCATTATAGTGCTTCAGAAGATTCCACTGAAAAGCCTGCTTCAAAATTTTCAGATGACAAACTTTTTAATAAATTTCAAGCTTGTAACAGTTAAAATATTCATAACAATTCAAACGAAATCAGGATTAAGTGGTGATCTGAATCCTTCTCAAATATCCTTTTTCCTCCTTTCTATTACCTGAAATGTTTATTAAGTTCTAGGAAAAACCATCCCATAGCAATGCAGTGATAATACACTTTACAATACACGCTGAAAGTTATTAAAATAATATCTTTTTTGGCTAACTTTTGTGCTACATATTGCTTTTTAATGTGTCCTGTAAAATAAAAGAAGTGGAATCTGACAACCAGAAAATAAAAGTCCTGCAAGGGCATCTGATCTATCATCCAGAAGTTTCAGTGTTGCACATTTTGAATTTCAATGGGCTTTATATTCAATGAGTGCCTTTGAGGATTAGGATCTAAATATTTTGCAATTTTCAATAGAAGACTGGATTAAAACGCAGTAAAAATCATCTGTAAAGTATGCAGTAATTTTCCACAACCTAGCAGATTTGTCAGAATCTTCTGCCCTTATCTTTATTTTCTCCTGCTTGATTTCATCCCAAATGATGTTTGTTTTAGTACAAACAACTCTTATCCCTGCTTAGTATTCAGGTACTCAGATTCTGGTGTAAATGTAATAGAATTTTCTGTATATAAATTAAAGAGTAAATTAAGGAAATTTCTCTGTAGACCTTGTGGTTGACACTGAAACAGATGAGCAAGGTTTTAGAGATTGTTCCAGAGAGAAGAAAGTCTAAAATTGAAATGGACTTTATTGACATTGTCAGAGCAAGAAGGATCTGAATCAAAGGCATTATGGCATACATCTGAAATACACTCCATAATATTTTACAGTTTATTTGTGGAAGATTTTTGTTTTTAAAAACATAGCTGCAATAATGTATAAAACTCTGTACAAACTAATTTTGCTTAAAGCAGTAATGTGGACAGTACAGGAGCAAAAGTCATCAACTGGGAAGAAGTTAGTCATAAAGTTACAGACTGGGAAGTTACAGACTGACAAGTCTATAACCCACCAGGAGTTTGCACTGGCAACATCATCAAGAGCCTGTCAAGTCTAATGAATCCCACAGATTAGCATGTACTCTTACTGTTCTACACAAGGTCAAACGGCACTGCACTGAGACAACTTAGAACCAACGAAAGAGACTATATATTCCTTGGAGGAATGTTAAAAGGGTATAGAGCACAAATAATAGAATCATAGAATAACAGAATGGGTTGACTTGGAAGGGACCTGTCATAGGTTTACTTGTTCTAAAAAACCAAATAGGAATTTTTCTTTCCCCTACCCCACTGAAAAAGAAAGATGTTGAATGGGGGAAGGTGTTTTTGCCTTGGGTAATGGATCCACACAAAAGAACTAACTGGCAGGATTGCATTCCAAGCTGATGCCCCTCCCTAAGGCTGTGGGGGTGTGTGTGATGAGTTCTTTTCCTCCTCTCCTTGGAAACAGGGGCACTTCACTTTTGCCTTAACTCAGGCAAGGTGTGTGTGTTGGAAAAGCTCCAAAGTTGTTTTGTTCTCTGCCTGGTCATCTAGCTATTTTCTGGCCCTGGCTTGGCTGTGCCCTGTTCTACCTCCAGCCTGGACCTGCTTGGACTTCATCAGAGAGGTTTGACCCACCTGTCGAGGAACCTTTCGGGGAGGAGGTCACCCTTTCCCTCCTCCACTCCTGTATTGGGCAATGGTTTGTGCCTATCGACAAAAAGGGGGAAATCCCAGCCACAGCCAGCCGCAGACAGCGTGAGTTTTCATGGGAAGAACCCTCTTTTGTTCCCTTTTCCCCTTCCCCTTCCAAGTGTGGGAGGGAAATCTCCATTGTTGGCTTTCTCCTGCATGCCGGGACCCCACGTGGCAACCGCCAGAGCCCAATAGCGCCCCCTACTGATTGTGGTTAGAATTGAGCCCAAAGGAGGAAAGTACCGAACTGAAGCGGATTTCTTTGGGTTTCCTTTAGAAAGGGATTTTTGGGTACAGGATTATTGTTCGGTTGGTTTTTTTCATGTTCTTTTGGTGTTCTGCCAATACACATATATCCTTTACAAAGAGGCAGTTATTTTTTCTTTCTCTATACTCCCTCAGTTGAAGCCTCTTAATTTCAGATTTACAATTGCTTAGAGAGAGGAGATTAGTCTACCTCATAACTCATCCTCCTTAGCAAAACACTTCAGTCTCATTAAACTGAGACAGGACATCAATAATCAATTAGTTCCAACCCCCCTGCCATGTGCAGGGACATCTTTCACTAGACCAGGTTTCTCAGACTCCCATCCTTGCTGACCTTGAGCACTTCCAGACATGGAGCATCCACAACGTCTCTAAGCAACCTGTTCCAAATAAGATAGGAGAGGTGGTGACAAACAGAATGGAGAAGGCTGAGATTTTCAACATTTTTTTGCCTCCATTTTCACTGGCAATGGCTTTTCCTGCACCTTTCCAGCCCCTGGAAAGGGACTCAGGTAATGTAGTTCTTCACTGGTTTTTGCTGCGATAGAGGTAATTTCTTCTTAGTAGCTGATACAATGCTGTTTATGGATTTACTATGAGAATAATGTTGATAACACACTGATGTTTTAGTTTTTGCCAAGTAGTGCTTACCCTAAGTCAAGGACTTTTCTTGTGCTCTGCCAGTGCTCAGGTGCACAAGAAGCCAGAAAGGAGTATAGCCAGGACAGCTAACCCCGACTGGCCAAAGGGGTATTCCACACCATAGAATGTCATGCTCAGTACATAAACAGTGGGAGTTAGCTAGGAGCTGCCAGTCACTGCT
The DNA here is from genome assembly GCF_001604755.1 of Lepidothrix coronata. Taxonomy (NCBI): domain Eukaryota; kingdom Metazoa; phylum Chordata; class Aves; order Passeriformes; family Pipridae; genus Lepidothrix; species Lepidothrix coronata. The sequence continues at coordinate 1,797,331 of NW_016690261.1, forward strand.
CAGGGATGGGCTAAGCATCAATCAGCTAGTGACCAGTGAGCATCTGGTCAGCTAAATTTCCAGTCATTAAGCTGGAAATTCCTGAGAACTTAGAAGTTGATGCTATTTACCCTGATTCACAGTGAAAGCAAGAGGAATAAATTTAACAAGTTTTCCTGTATTCTTAGAGAATACTTTTATCAGTGGAACTTCTTCCCATTGGCAGACAGGTGTTCAGCCATCTCCAGGAGAGCAGGGCCCTATCATGCATAACTGTTTCTTGGGAAACAAACGCCATCACTCCAGATGTCCCTCTCTTCCTCTCCCCCCCCCTTCACTGTACATATTGAACATGACATATGGTATGGAATATCCCTTTGATCAGTTGGGGTCACCTGTCCCAGCTGTGTTTCCTCCCAGCCTCACACGTATCCCCAAATTCCTTGCCAGCATGGCAGTATAAAAAGCAGAAAAGGCCTTGGCTCTGTGTAAGCACTGCTCAGCAATAACAAAAACATCTCTGTATTATCAACACTGTGTTCAGCACAAATCTAAAACATAGCCCCACACTAGCCACTGTGAAGGAAATTAACTCTACCCCAGCCAAAACCAGCAGAGACGCATGCAGCAAAGGGCTCAGTGGGAGAACATTATTAAGTGTTATGTGCTTCAGAACAGAACGGAGATGCGGAATTATGGAGGAAAGTGTAGGCAGTGGTTGATTTTGTCAAAGTAGTGGGAAAAAAGTGAAAGAAGTCTGTTTGAAGATATGTAGTATGAACAAGGAGAATGAGATTAATAATATGTGAGATAAGTAGGAAGAGAATGACAGAAGATGATAGCAGCATGGCCACCAGTTTGGATTTTATTCTGAAATTCATAATATTCTTTGCTTGATTTAAAGAAACCATAGTAATTTCTGGGTTTTTTCCCCTCCTGCAATCTTTAATTAGATAATTTTTATATCTATGCAAAGGGTTGTCACCACCCATCACAATCATAGTACTGAAGGCAGTGGAATCTTTCTGTAAGAAGGCTGAGGTGTCCACATACATTTTGAAAGTGCAAGTGAGGGTGTACAGATACTAATCTCATATCCCTTTTAATGGGGTAAAAACAAGTCTGTCCTAATGGATGACATAATTTCTTCGCTATTTTGTCAGCTAGGCAAGGCACAGCAATACATGAAGACATCAAGAACTATATGACAGGTACAGTAGGCTGAGTATCATGGTAAGAAAAAGAAATTCAGAAATTCTCTGAAGCATGCAGAAAGTATTAGAGAGGATGATGCCTACTGCAGTAGGCCAATACTGATGAGAGGAAAGTGTCTCTCGGAGAAGTATGCAATATATCTTTATGTCTAAGTAGTATATCTAGTGAAGGAATTATCTGTAAATCGCCTAAGAAACCATTGCAGAAAGACAGACTTTGGAAAAATGCAGAAAGCAGGAAAGAAATATGGGAATAGGAATAGAAGGCAAATGAAACAAGTAGATGGGAGGCTGCCCTCTCTCTCCAAGCACAAAAGGATATACACAGCACAGAATCATATGTCTCTTAACAAAATTATTAATCAATAATAATCATAATAGAGCATGGTCATTTCAAAACTGCACAAAACTGCAGCCTGAGCCTTTTTTAGGTTGGTTACTTTTCTTTAGTTGTTGTTTTGGTTTAACATAAAATATTAGCCTTTAAAAGCTTCATACAACATGCTATTAAAGCTGTGTAACCTGTCACTTGGATGATAATAAACCCCATGGATTCAGCAAGCAGTGAAAAGAAAATCTCAGTAGTCAGAGAAAAACATCTTGCTTCCAGCTTAGAAAGTACTTATTCCGCAGTTGGAATTTGGAGGATTATTTGGAGAAAAAAGTTCATATGCCGTTCCTATCTTTAAAGTCCTGCTTTCTTTTCCAGGTATCCATTACCTGATACTACCAGAAATGGAATACTGTGACAGACAGGTTTAGTCTTGCTTTACTCAGATAATATTTTTACTTTCCTGTTGCAGACAGATACTGAAAATATCTCTTTTTAAATCAAAAGAATGAAAATTTCAGTCCTTTATTATTTTTTTTTATATTTAGTAATCCATGCCACAGTCAAGATATTCCTGTCATAGAAACTTATCTCTAATAAGGATATTACTTTGAGATTTTATAAGAAAAAGCAACATTACATCACTTAAGGACTGAAAGGTCTTGTGAACAAAAATGCATTTTCTGAAACAACTCAAGAGCAAATTTACACTACAGATGTAGCAAACAGTTATAAGGTACTAGTAAATAAAATTATATTCTCTCTGTTCCTTATGTGTTGAGAACTCACATTGTCTGTAATTTGCTTTGTGCAAAAATGGAGTAAAAGAATGAAACAGTAACGTGTTTTTTTTTTTACAAAAACAGTGTCCCTAATGGCCTCTTTGATAACAACTATGCAATAAAGGGATGCTATTTTTATATGAGTATATGAATATAGGCTTGCAAGTGGCTTTAATGACAGCAGACTATATATCTATGATCTTGTGATGCCCTCATGCTGCCATTGCTGTCATTGCTGGCAGTACTTCTTTACAATTCTCCAGAATTACCATAATAATCATTCATGCTTAGTAGTCCTAGATATATTTGTTCAGTGTGCAGCTTAAATTATTTTATATCCAGGCTTTTTATCTCTGTAGTGTTTTGGAAGGGCTTAGAGAGTCTCTTAATGGACTTCATGATCATGTTATACTGGGCAAATCCTAGACAAATATTATTTTGGGTGTATCTTTCATATTTATTAAGAGGAGATTGCGTTCCATATAAAGGTTGATGCTTGTCTCAGTCTGACAGATTTCTTTGTTTCAGAGTTCTCTGGAGATAGAGGATGGTTCTAGTAATGTCTGACTAAATGTACTGAAAATGTAATATTTTTTATGTATTGTTTTTCAGGGAGAAATTTTTGTAAGATGAATACAATCCATTGAAAACCACTTTACCACAAGTGTAATAACATGAGCACTTTCTTCTCAGCTATCTTTCTCAGAACAGAGATATTTAAATGTTGGACCATGAAATTTTTCCTTTAGCATTAATAATTACTTTTTAGTTCTCCTGTACTCCTTCTTTCTTACAGTAAGAGTCAATATCCTCAGAAGAGGATGTTGCATAGAGAAATATATAAGAATATGTTGCATAGCCAATATGCAAGAAAAATATTTTTTGTCCAATCTCATAGAGTAAGAAGAACCCAGTGTTTTTTTTGGTACAAGAAATTCTCATAAAACTATCATGCTACAGTTATTTACCTTTAGTATTGTATAGTTAATATATTATGGACTGTATGATTCTATGATATATAAAAGTATCCCAAACATATTTTTATTGCTTAGTTAGAGTTCATTCTGCACCTCTCTTTCTGTCATGGATAAACATTCCTCACTATATTAAGTATACTGATTTCAGCAGAATTACCTGAATAAGGAGGCCTGATGGACAACAGTTTAAATAATGTATGATGGGTTTTAAGTGATTATGTAGGGGAATCAAATCTTCCTCTCTCAGTGATTTTCAGACAAATGCCTATGTTTCTTTTCCCGTTAGAAGTACTCATCTTGAACCCAAGAGCTTTCAATTATACAAGGAAGCCGATCATATTTCTGGGGATATGTGAAAGTGCACATGTATATACATGTATGAATAAATCTATCCTGGAATATTCATGTATGAATGTAGGCTAATTCTGTTATTTAGCTGGCAAAGTCAAGTATGAAAAAATCAAGAAGTCAGTTTCTATTTTATTTTGTAACCAGAGTCATTCTAGAACATTCTAGTAAACAGGCTGGGCTTATGTTTGGTAATTTCAAGTAACACCAAATAAATTAAAAAATAAGTAAAGATGTTTGTATCTCAGCAAACCTCAATATATAATTTTTTTTTTAATGCAAGTATTTGTCAGTTTAACCTTTCAATTTAAATAACCATTGGACACCACTCCTCTAGTGCAAAAATGTTAGTAAACTCAGCAGAAATGAATGAAGTTAGTACTCTATATTGCACTCTTTTGTTTTGTTTTAAACTGTAATTATTCATTAGAGAGAGGGGTTTTTTTATTTGAGGTAAAACTGAATTACATTCAAATCTGACTAAAATCACTAGCAGACTACATAAAAATAAAAATCCAGAAACAAAAAGAGAAATACCAATAATGGGGTAATAGTGTGCAAAAGAGAAATTATATGTAACAGTTCCTATAAATTCTTCCTTTAAAGCAGTGTCCCATACAGTCATCAGGAAGGTGAGGCTGACAGGATTGGACAAAAAAAGAATTAACTTATTTCTGTCAGCCTGTAATTTCTTCTTATGAGGATGGTAACACAAGTTTGTGTTCTATCTCTTCCATGTATGTTGGGGGCTCTTTTATCTAAGGAGATGCAGCTTTTCTTTATTAACCTTGTGTTTGCTGACTAGTGCAAAGGATCTGATTGGAGCAATCTCCAGTACAGTTTGCAGCCAATGGCTTTGGAATAAGATGATCTTATGTCAGTAATGCAGATCAAAAGGAGTTCACATTTCCCGAATGTATAAATTCTAAAACCAAAATTACTTCAGAATATCTAAAAAAACCCATAAATCCACGTAATATTTTAAGAAGGGTCTTAGGAACATCCTTAAGCTTGGGTAGCACCCAAACTATCTTGACAAAACCTCTGTCTAAGGCATATGTATTAGTTGAATTTTGGTGTAAGACAGCAGAAAAATTTCGGCCCGCTTCACTTCTCACCAAAGTTTGAATAGTTAGGTAGAGTTACAGTGTGAATGAGCCTAAATAGAATAAGCTATGTAGTGATATTATGTGATAAATGTTAGGAATAGAGTCCTTCCTAAAAGCTTCTACCTAGTTTTTGGGCATTATCTACAAAGTCTGAAGTAGTCAGCCTACACTCAGTCATGAATGCAATAGGGCAGTCTTGTTGTACCTTGATTTCAAAGGTAGTGCTGTAGATATCATCATCATCATCATCATGGCTAGGCTTCGCGAATGAAGATTTGGGAAGGGCTCTACCCACATTTGTTGCAAGCGCATTGGTGGCTAAAAAGGCCAATATGAGATAGGCATGTCCGATTGCAAAAGGCACAGCAGAAAGACTCAGATAATATATTGTGCAAGGCACGATTCTTTCTGCGTTGTCTTTTCTCCTCAAGGGTGATCCTGAATGCTTTCTCAAAGGCATCAGCAGCGTTATAGATGGTGTGTCTCCAGGCCTCTTGATTGGAGGCCAGAGTAGACCAGTGATGTTGATCAATATGGCCAAGGCTGAGATGTTGTTTCAAGGAGTCCTTGGATCTTCTCTTTGGGGCTCCTCTCTTGCGGTAGCCTGTGGCAAGTTCACCATAAAGCAGGATCTTAAGGAGGCGGTGGTCCTTCATCCTTGACACATGCCCTGCCCAATGCAGCTGTGTTCTCAGCAACATGGCCTCAGTACTTGTGACAGCTGCTTGTTCTAGAACAGATGTATTAGTCACATAATCTGACCAGTGGATATTTAGGATTGTACAGAGGCAGCGTTGATGGAAGCGTTCTAGGAGACGCAGGTGGTGGCAGTAGATGACCCATGATTCAGATCCGTATAAGAGAGTAGACAGCACAATGACTCTGTAAACTGATCTTTGTACTTTTCTTCAGGTGTTTATTTTGCCAAACTCTTTTGTGGAGTTTTCCAAAAGCACTATATGCCTTTGCTATATATGGACTTAGATTCCACAGCAAGTGGATGTGTCCTGAAGGAAGTTGTGACACTGTGAGGAACCTGAGCTGGACATGCTCCAGGAAGGACCTGTGATCCCATGAAGAGGAGTCCATATCAGAGCAGATTTCTGTCAGAATCCATGGCTCCATAGGGGACCAACGCTATAGCAGTTTGTTCCAGAAGAACTGCACTCTGTGGAAAGTATCTGCACTAGACCAGTTCAGGAAGAACCGCATTCCAGGAGAAGGACTCACATTAGAGAAGTTCATGAAGGAATGTATCCCAAGGATGGGACCTGATGCTGGAGCAGGCAACGAGGGCGAGGAAGAAGAAGCAGCAAAGATGTGGGATGAACTGACCATAATTCCCATTGCCTGTGTCCCACATTGGTTGGGGAAAACTGTGAGCGAAGTTGAGCCCAGGAAGAAGGGAGGCCTGGGGGAAAGGTGTTTTAAGGTTTGGCTTTATTCCTCATTACCCTTTTCTGATTTGATTGACAATAAATTAAACTAATTTTTCCCCAAGTTGTGTCTGTTTAGCCCATGCTGTTAATCAGTGAGGGATCTCTCCCTCTCCTTATCTCGACTCACAAGCCTTTCATAATATATTCTCCCACTATCCAGTTGAGGAAGGGGAATGACAGAGCAGCTTAGTGAAAACCTGCCAACCAGTCAAAGTTAACCTCCCACAACAAACAAAGATATGTTTAGGTAACATGTTTCATGTGTCCTGCACAAAATATCGTTACATTTAAAGTATTTTGTTGTCTACAGAAATTGTCTCCTGGAAGCCCAAAAAGCATTATTCTTCCAAAAATTCAGATTGAGTCCAGTTGAAGACTCCAATTAATTGATCAGATATTTTTAAAGCTTTTTATGAAATAGTCTCAGTATATAAAAAAAATATAAATTTTTCAGCAGACATGAATCTGTTTTGTTTATGCTTTGAGCACAGAAAGTTTAATCTACTCACACTTCCAGTAAACCGAGAGCTGCTGAGTGGACATGGCAACCACAGCCTTGAGCATGAGTTAGTGGCATTGAAGGTGCACCAACTCATGCTGTAAGTATATTATGAAGTGAGATTTGGATGGCTGCATTGAAATGGATTCTGATTGATTTAAATCACGAACAGCCGTACTAAGAGAACATGCCTTAAGGTTTTACAGGGTTAACTGCTTTCATTAATTTTTTTCTGCTACACAGCAAGAAGTCTTGTGTACCAGGACTGACATTAAATGAGTTCACCATTTCTTTTGCTTTTCCTGAGAGGAGTAAAATGAGACCTCAGAGCTAATAAAATGTAATGAAAACTGTAAGCACATGTTTATAGTGCATATACCATTCTCCAGATCCTACAGATTGTAATACTGCACACAGCTTTCCAAGAACAAATGGTAAAGCATACTGTTGAATGAGGCATATTGTTGAAATTTTAAGGTCAAATACTAGACTGATTATTAACAAGACATTGTAAACTTAATTTCAGTTCCATTCAGTGCAACTTCTTTATTAAAATTTCTTCCATTTTTAAAATGGAAGACTTTCACTCTGGTATTTTTCCTGCAGAATTATGCTCACTGTATGTTGCAACACATACATGCTGTAATCAGGAAGCATACAGTAAGTTGCAATGATTTCCTTGCAGACTGTTTTCAGAGCCACATTATTTTTCTTGTTCCAAAAGAACCCTGAAAGCAACACATTCCTAAGAAAACTGGTTGAATAGTTATAATATCATAAACAGTAAAAGTCCCTATGAACACAATCCTGTGGGATAAAAGATAGTATAGGCATTCAGGGTATATTAGTTGTTCTGTAATTCATACATTTAAAGATGTTTCTATCTATGCATCCCATTTCTATTCAAATGTCAAAGAATATTATTTTTCCCCCAGATAACATTATAATTTTTTAAATTTAATTTGTTTATGGAAGCCCATAAAAATATTTGTCATAGACAGACAGATTTGGACCATCTTTTTTTATTTGAAAATTACAGTCAACCATGTAATCAGCAGATAAAAGGCCTCTAGATATCTCTTGGAAGTTCTGTGCAGCTGTAATCCTAGCTGACATTTGACAGATTCTCTGTCAGATTTCCATGTTTTATCTTCCCCCTCTGAGGTTATTTTTAAAATGTGGCTATGAAAACTCTGCACTGTATAGAAAGTTTATTTGTAATTGGCATGGTGCCACAACAACATATGGAGGTATTGAACATATTGCGAAATTCCACAAATGTGAAGCACTTATTAGAAGAAATGTTTTTACACATATGACTTAGCAATGTTCTTCTTTTCACAATGTAAGAGTCTATTTTAATTCTATATAAAAAAGTATAAATTTATTACATGAATATTAAAATTTATTCCAAACTTGAATAGGATGCTTATTGAGATCTCCATGAATATAGTATGTGTATATAGATAAATTTATCTAAATCCCATCTATTCATTTGTGTACCAGACACAAAGAGTCTGTCTACCTCCCCAAACCATGTTACCCTGAAGACATTAAAATTATTTAGATAACTTTCTCTTTAGTTTGAAAGGTTCCCAGGCATGTTAGAAATTCTTATTGTAAGGTGATAAACATCATTCCTCTATTTAAAAGCCCATTATATTAAAGATTTTGGTGAATAAGCCTAGAAAATTTATCAGAGTGTCACCAAATCAGCATACTCATCTGAACTTCAAGAGACAAGTGGTTAAGCTATGTAAAAATCTGCTGCATAGAGGTTACCCAACTGTCATACACCACAGCATTCTCTACCTCACTGGTGTTGCAGAAGCCAAGCTATTGCACAGACTGGAATGCTCATTTCCTGCATTCAACCTTAAACCTGTCTTATTGCTCTGGACTTTTCTGGCCATCTGGCCTTTCAGTTGATGGAGGTTTCTGTGGCCAGACTTGCTCAGTGACTCCTGTTCAGGGTCTGCAGGACTGCACTGTTTGGTGAGCAGCCCACACATTTTGCTCCCTCACCCTGGGGGCTGTTACTCTCTTACAAAGTGTTTTGATATATATGCTGTGGTCTGTGTGAGTGTTTTGGAATGCAATACACATATAAAGTCATAAGGAACAAATCCCCAGTTCAGAGGTCTGATGACACATTAGGCTGGAGTCTGTACTGCTTAGTGGCAGGTTTTTCTATAGCAAAAAGTTTTGGACAAAATTAATTAAAGCAGAATTATGGAATAAACTAGCATTTAAATTATGGAAATAATCAAGATTACAAAGATCTTCTTATATTTCACAATAGAGGCATACATGTGCCTGAAACAAGGGAAACTGAACCCCAAATGACTGGAGGTTTCTAACACATTCTGTTTTCAAAACCCTTAGGGGAGGAGATCTGTACTTAATTACAGCTGTTGGGATCACACTCTGGAGGTATAAAAATAGTAAGAGTTATTTCAACTATTATCTGTTATTGTAGGTGTATTGATTGTATTGAGCCAAATTAATTTCCTCTTCTCTAGTGCCATGCATGCAAATTAAATATCTTCCTGTGGCAGACACTTGGTTTAGAAGCTGAAGTTCCTCTGTTGTGTTATATTAGCATCAATTCTGACAGAATCAGAAATAGATCCCAGTACGATACAAAACTTTCTGATTTATATTTCAAATTACATAAATGGTAAGACTCCAGTAAATGGCAAACAACTCTTATACTATATTATATTTCATTGCAGTAACCTCACCATTGTAGAACGTTTTCAATACTGAATAAGTTGACTTGAATTTGGGAATAACAGTAATAAATAATCAATAGTAAAATATTGTTAGAATATTGATGGGAAAAGAGAGCTAAGTAATTATTCAGGCTTATGTTTCTTGATACTAGAAAAATATACCTTGAGATGTTTGGGTTTTTTTTCAAGCCAGAAGCACTGGAATTTAATACAACATTGAAAAAGTACAATCTGAAATAGAGAGTTAACGCTTCTATGACTTTGTTTTCAATTTATAAAATCATAGAACTATTTAGGTTTGAAAAGACCTCTAAGATGAAAGAGTCCAACCATTAACCTAGCTCTACCAAGTCCCCTACTAAACCATATCCCTACGCGTCACATCTTTTAAATACCTCTGCGAATGGTGACTGTACCAGTTCCCTGGGTATCCTGTTCCAATGACTGGTAATGTTTTTAGTGAAGAAATTTTTCCTAATATCATAGCCCTTTGTTCAACTGAGGTATAGCTAATAAGTTCCCTCTGTCACATACAATTCTTTAAGAAGATATTCTTTCTAGATTAATTAGGAAACTTTTATTCCATAAACATAAAAGGCATAGAAGAATTCCAGTGATAAGGGCCAACTTATCTGAGATATAAGATTATATCACTTGTTTATTACATTATTTTAAAATCTAAGATAATCTTGTTTCAATCTTTAAATTACTACAAAGTAAGTTAAATATGAAATTATAGGTTTCAATTTCCTCTTACTGGGTCTTCTTTTTTTTTCAGGCATGTTTAAAGTAAGGACAGATATTTTTCAAAGCATATCTACATATACATGAATAACATACAGCATGCACAGCAATTATTTATTAACTAATACTCATTGCAGAGTATTAGGTCATACTAATATTGTATTAAACTAAGTCTGAATTCTATAGAGCTACCAGTGTAGGTAATGTGTTGTTATTTGTTGATTGGTCAATTGTCACTAAGTTTGGGATGCAATTGATGACTTTTCACCCTCTAGTTTTTTAATTAATGTTTCATACCTTTTTACATCAGTATTTTTCTCCTTAGTCTCTAAGTTGCTATATGGTACTATCTCAAGAAGTCCATTTTTGTTTGTTGTCACTGTACTTATTTTTTATGGCCTTATATATTTGCCTAGTGCTCAACATATATTTATTTTTTTTCAATAAGGCTGAGCTGATTTTTCACTCCGTACAACTGGACTTCAGCCGCAAGCAGAGGAATTTCTGGACTCTATATACAGAGCACTTAAATTAGATGCCTTCTCTGAGTAGCTCTTTAGAGGAATCAATCTTTCTGTATTGCCTATATGAGAATCAACACAGACTAGTCTTCTAATTTAAGTACATATATTTGGTATTCACCTGCCCTACTTTGGGTATCTAAAAGGCATACAAGTCTTAATTAGTCACTCTGGTCTAACTTTCCAATAACGTCCAAGTACAATTCACTGCATAAGAAAGGGCACATGAATTGGTCTCTAGTAAAGATGCTAGTATCTTTTTGCAAGCTATACAAGGAGTTTTGAGTTATCAAACCATTATGACCTTAATTCTGTTGCTCATGTAAAGGTATTTATCCCACTGAGGAGCTCTAGGGAATCTGGGATATCTGCATAGGGCTAATAAAGATCATATAGGAAACCAATTGTCTTCCAGACCACTGAAGAGATAACTGGCAGAACAATAATCTACTAAACCTGTAATAGCACTAAAAATGTTTCTCATGGTCTAAATGACCTTTAAAGGTCTCTTCCAACTCAAACTATTCTATGAATCTATGATTCTTTGTCCAGAATCTTATCACTACATTTGAATGCTATTCCAGATTTAGAAAATTTATTTTATTTTTCATGTGTTAGCATCTGTTTTCTGCTGAGGAAGTGACGGTTCTTTTGAAAACTTAGTAAGAAAGTCACAAGTGTTCAAGGCAGATCATAGGATTTATTGCATAAAGGATGGAAAGTATAGAAAAGTCGATCACAACCTTGTGTTCCTCTTGATTTGAGGAACACCAGCTCTTGCAGTGGTGGACGAGCCCATCTTCACTGAACATGGCATGTTGTACAGAATTCTTGTCTGTAGTAACATTCACCAGCACAAAGATCTAGTTCACAATGCAGATTCATCAATCACTGATAGCATTAAGTCTGAAGAATCTCTTGGACAACATACACTAACATCCTAATCTCATTAATGAAATTACAACCTCTGAAGACCTGCATATAATATTTCCAGTGAACAAGACAACGCGGTATACGTATACAGTTACAGTTAAGTGTACATTGAATACATGTACGTTAACAATGTATTGATTACGTGTACTTTGACTAATTTTACTGTTATTTAGATATACTTTTATTGAACAGCAGTCACATAGCACCTCTTATACGTTGTCATATTCCTGAATGATCATGGACAGTGTTGTAGTGTCTACATGTGAATTATGTGTACAAATTTCCACTACAGGCGCTAGTCTTCTGGGACTTAATTCACTTGTCTAATGAGATACGGCAAATGCCATTTGAGTCCTAGACTATCTTCACTTACCTCCAGCTCCATTTTCATGGAGGCATGGATCTCGCATCTGTTTCCTCAGATAATCTAAAACAACTTCAAATAACACTAGAGGCAATTTTTAGGCAGCACTTACAGTCTGTGCAGCACAAAAAACCAATTAATCACACCAAACACTGTGGGTTAGGTCTAGCAGTTTATACATCAGTACAGCTATTGTTGCTGCCCCAAGATATCTGAAAGATAGTCACTTAAGTAACACAGACCCTACAAGATACTTGTACAATATGATGTCCTGGAGCAGCTGGAAACTTGTAAGGATAACTTGTAACTCAATTATCCCCCTTTTAAGGCAAATTAAGCAAACTTTATATGTCTATTTTAGAATCATCAGAATTACTCTTTAGTCTCCACTAATGAATTCACTGTATTGACAGCTTACACACCTCAATCACATGGAAACACACCTGTATTGAGACACTTAACTGTTTGAAATGGGAACAGAATTCTTTGTTTCCTCCTTAAATCTGAGTGTATTTGTTCTTGCTGACATGGAGATAATATTCCCCATAGCAGCCCTCATAGTGCTGTGCTTTCTGGAAAGGTACTGGTAACACACCAGTGTTTTGACTACTGCTGACCAGTGCTGGCAGTGCTGGCAGTGCTGTTTCTCCAGCATTCCGCTCTACCATCACCTTGCTCCTCCACTGGAGGTGGGCAAGATCTTGGTAGTGGTCATAGCCAGGACAGATGACCCAAACTTACCAAAGGGATATTCTGTTCCATGTGCTGTCTGCTCAGTAGTAAAAGGTAACAGAAAGAAGGAAAATGGGGAGGGGGGCTTAATTATTACAGCATTTGTTTTCTGGAGTGACTGCTATGCATACTGAAGCTCTTCTTCCTGGGAAGTGACTTACATCACCTGCTGATGGGAAGTAGAGAATAAAATCTTTTGTTTTCTTTTACTTCTATGTGTAAATTTTGTTTTTCATTTATTAAGCTGCCTTTATGTGTACCCCTGAGGTTTTTTCCATCTTATTTTCTTCCCTCCCTGTTCTGCTGAGGCAGGTAGTGATGAAAAAGCTTGGTGGGTACCTGGCTTCAGCCAAGGTTGACCACCAAACTGAGTATAATGAATTCCATACAAAGTCAGGTGTATATGTTAGGCGATGTAAATATCTCCCACTGATTTTAGATCTCTTGTATTCAAGTTGTTTTATTTTGAATAAAAAATTCTATATTCATAACACTAGGAACCTGAACCTGATGAAACCACATTCCAAATAAATGGTCTCCAAAACTGCTGACTTAGTATTTCAATGTTTGAGGATGGAAACAGGCATTCAAGTTTTTATTTTTCTTGGTAGAGAAAGAAAACAAATACTAAAAATTTTACTAATCGTCTCTCATCTAATTCTAATCAAAACATTTATTAGTGGTATCAAAGTCAAAGAATTGTCAGCTACTTGCATCCCTTCCTGGCTACACAATATAAACATTTGGCAAACTTCCTTCTACCCTATACTTTGCCCTCTGCTTTCCAATGCAGGTTACAATCCCTGTGATAGACTGCAGAAAAGAACACGCATAGAAAATTACAATTTCTGTGTAAAAGTCTTAGCTGTAACCATCTTAGCTTCAAATTGTCATTTAAATTAGGTTCATACAAAGGATTTGTGCCGCACATAACCATTCAGTGAAAGTTGTTCCTTTTAGTTTACTCTACTGTGAAGATGGTACGCCATGGCAGAATGAGAGAGTGGAAAACTGAGAGCTATACCTTAATATGTCTTCTCCCCAGCAAGACTTGTCAGGATTTCATTTCATGTTTTAGTACAACATTTATTTACTTAATTTCAAATCACAGCAGATTGGTTGATACCTTAAACTTTATTCAAAGTATCTGTCTGTTTGATTTATTTTTCCCCAAAGTAGGGCTCAGACAAGTTTGATTGACAAAACTGCAAAATATATTTACTGTCATTATCTGGATTTTCTTCAGCATCAGAAGCAGAAATTAAAATAACAAGAACATTAGATTTTTCAACGAAGCCTGAGACAGAAATCTTGAGCATCCCTACAGGCTGAACCACTGTGCCTAGAAATACAGGTCAGAGGACTACAGAGGAATAATGTAAAAGACAGCTTTAGGTCTGTATGATTATGTACTTTAACTGGAAATATAAGGTTGTTTTTCCTTTCTACACTTTGCTTTTTACTAATTCTTTAATTTTTTAAAGTCATAACATTGTAATGTGAAATTCTAAAACACTCCTAAAAGCAAAGGCTGTAGATAACCTCTTGTTTTTCAGTACAGAAGAACATCTAAGTCACTATAATGCATCATTATGTTCCTTTTGACTCACTCTTCTCATAGAAGAGCATGACAATTTTCTCTCTTTCAGTATACTGGACATTTACAATAATGCAAACAAGAAATTTTTTTACTAAAATAATGTTACAGATTATTAGTTGAGTTTGATTATATTATACGAGGGAAATTACCATAATTCATCCTTGAAATGTGATTTTATTTATATGTAGTGCATTGAACTAACTCCCTGAATTTTGGAGCATTTATTTGCAAATAAAGGTAATTACCATTTAATTTCATATGAAAACATATAGTAAAAGCCAGCTCTTAGAAACTAGCTACATTTTTAATGTGTGATATTTACATTTGTTAATAAAATATTTTAGTAGTGTCTTTCTACTTTGCATCTTAGTAAATGAACAAGGGTTAGGCAGTATCATATTTAAAATCATACATTTTGAAGGGAATATATTGCAGAAGAAAATCTACTAGATGTAAATAAAAAACAGACATTAGGAGATCAAAATTTGCAGTTATTCGGCATATTTATCCCCTAAAACATCTCAAAGATCATATAGAATTAATTTTTATGTCTATAGAGATGCACGCATACATGTTATTTATACATATATTACAGTCCATCACATTTTAGCACTGCTTCTTTGCTAGCAAACATCTGTTCTAGACATTATGGGCCTACACAAGACAAACTATTTATGTGCTGAAACTCTCAAGTATTAAGCTGGTCATTATCTTTCAGCCATATAAAACATACCCAGTAATTAACATGTAGCTATATTACATGTTTATCACCATTTTTTCATCACTTGAGACAGTTGCAAATGTCTTTTCAATGCTGCTTTATATTAGGTTTTTACTTATTTAAATTTGTAATTCTTAGTCTACTAGTGTTTTCTTCTGTTAAGCCAGCTTAAAATTGTCTCTCTTTTCCTTTCTGAAAAGCTAGGCATACTGCCTGTGATAGATGTATTGATCTTTTGTCACCTATGGTGCATTTTTAAAAAGAAGATCCACTTGATTATTCACCTAAGTGTCAAATCTTCCTTTTCTATTTTTGTCTATTCAGTGCTGACAGCTGCAGGAACATGATTCTAAAATGATTTCACCTTTCCAACAGACATGACGATGTAACCTGTTTCATTCCACTCATCTGATGTGATATCTCATGAAACTCTACAAATTAATTCTTTTTTAAAGAAGTAGGAAGAATTTATGCTAATATCCCTCTGTTCTTATGGTAGACCTTAACAGAGAAACAGTTTACTGACCAGTTACACTATATATGAAAGCTAGTCAGGCTGTGCACTGTGTCGTCATAAACGACAGAGGAAAGGGTTCACTATCAGAATATTTCTGAAAGGAAACAATAAGAAATGAGACAATATCATCTATCCTCATGTACAAATTACTTGATTGTGTTTGCAATGCTGCTTATTTTCTTTGTCATGGATACTGTACATATTTCTCTTCGTTTTCATACTCCACCTCAATTACATGTCAAGCTAAGCAGATTTCACAGATTATTCTGAGTTGGAAGGGACCCACAAGGATTGTTGAGTCCAACTCTTAAGTGAATGGCTCATACATGGATTGAACCCACAACCTTAGTGTTATTAGCACCATGTTCTGATCAACTGAGCTAATCTCAGGGTCAACATCATTTTAGAATGGTTTCTTACTCTATCCAACTACTGAAAACCAAGATTCTATTTGAGAACACATATTCTTGATGACTCCAAATACAGATGGATAAAGAAAAAATCAAATGATTAGGAGTTAAAAAATGAGACTTCAGCAAAAAAATTTCATTCAACATTACGACTTTTGACGTCAGATATGATGATATTGACATGGAACATTTTGAAAATGAGACATGATCATTTAATATATATCCTAGTGGTGAGGGAAATAATGTTCAACATTACAATGAAACCTAATATGCTAACAGTATATTGCAATAAAGAAGAACCTGCAATATACTTATTTCATTATCAGTCGTCTTCTGGAAAGTTTTCATTCTGCCATTTCTAGTAAAGACATCAGTAAACAAATATTTAATAGATATTTTGGGTAAAACTAAGGAGAAAGTTTTTATAAGATCTCAATAAAGTAATCTACAAATAAGATTGCAGTGCTGAGTGACATCTGCTATTGAGCCTACGGTAGATTTAAGCCATAGGAGAGCTTGACATATGTCACAGCATGTCATTTAGAAGTACTGTCCAGATGTTATCCCTGGGGAAAGTTTCATTTGGCTCTAGTGGTTTAAGGAAATGCTGAGAAATGTAGGTTACAAACTGAGCAATCCCCAGCTGTGTTATATACTTTTTGTGTCTGAGCCTATTCCAACTCTTCCATTTATGCTTGATAAAGCTGTGTTTGCTGTCGTTCTGCTGAAGTCATTAAATACTCTCAGCATTATGTACTGATACAGCTAATTGAGGAAAACACCATTAAATGTATTTTATTTTCATTTCAGCAGAACACAGTAACAATTACAGTGGAGCTAGAGTTCATGCCTCTGGCACATAATCACAATTTCTCTGACTTCAAAGCTTGTTGTCATTCGATATGCTCAGTTCTCTATCATCATGATCTTAGGCGTTGCCCAAGGAAGCAAAAATTATGAGCAAATTCTAGACACCCCCTCCTATCACCATGAATCTAGACAATGAGAAGGCTGTAATTTGAAAATACCATAAGACATATTTAAAGGACCACAAACAACAGTCAGTTCTTAATCTGTTCTAAATACAGATACTGTTATACAATTACAAGGACTGTCTACAGGCACTAGTTTAGTCAAGAGTTGTGGGATAGGGAAGCAGTATTTAAAAATATTTCTCTGAAAGAAATATAAACACAATTAATTCTCAGATTAGAAATATCCCCTCCTAAAAACAGTAAAATAAAATAAAAAAAAAAAGGTTAAAAATTATTCCTTCCTCCTAAGTGGAGAAACCTAGGAATATAGCATGTATATTTCTCAGGTCCTATAGTTATACCACAGTCATTCATTTTTAGTGATGTGGGATACCATGCTCACAGTCTGTGGATTTAAAATGCCTGCTGTAACCATTTAACAATGCTACTATCTAATATCTAAGATATGTAAAGGAAAAATTTCTCACTAAAATCTCACCTTTTGCTTTCAGTTATTTAGAAGCAAGACAGCTATCTGACATCCCTAATGCTATGAAAAGCGAATGTTCAGTCTACCTCCTTTATTTCGCCACTAATAAAATATTCACTGAAGACATATTTGTGAGTTTGGAGTGAATATTAGGTTAATTTCCATTCTGGTATTAAGAAGACTGTATTTAAGTTTTTTTCATAATATAGGTATAGCGTGACTGTTACATCCTCATCATGATGAGCAGTCATGTCTGAACTACTCAAAAAAAAAAAAGGAAGATATAGATAGAGAAAAAAAGTCCCAGTGGAAGGAATTAGCAGAATTACATATTAGAAAAAGAGCAAAATTATTGAAAGGTGAAGCAGCTTGAGTCTTCTTGGAAGACTCAGAAAAGCAAAAGACTTGAAAGTTCATATATTACGTGGTATATCATGTTCCAAGAGTCAAGAAGCTATCAGATGTTTTTTAATAAAGGAAAGAACTCATAGCTCCATCATCTGTTTGCTTGATTGGAACATTTGCTGATCTGGGCAGTAATCAGTGCAACACTTGTCATTTAAGGGATAGTGGAACCAGGAAGAAAATTAATGTGCTTACGTGTCAGTGCAGTTTTTACAGTGCTGTTTGCCTTCAAGGTTTTAATTATCATTTCACTGTGTCTGCAAACTCCTTTTCAAAAAAGGCACCAACAGGAACTTGGGGAAGCCAACAATTAGGTTGTCTGTAGCTGAACTAGTCCACAGTTTGAGAAAGTTAGTAGAATCTATTAAGTCTCATTCCTAAAGTGAGAAGATCAACAGTATGTAATGAATTAACTCAACATTTATATTTGAATTCAGGGTCACAGCTGAGAAAACAAATATTGTATGTTATGTGCATTAATTTGCTTATTTGCCTAAACCCCTAATCATGAAGTCAGAATCAAGCATTCGATAAAAAAAAAAAGAATTTTTGCAGTGTCATTAGGCTCCATCAGTTGGGTTTTTTTTAGTGAATACCTCTGCTGCAGAATTTAAATTTTCCATATCAAACTCAGTAAACATAATTTACATAAGAAATAAAATTTCTGTCACCTCATAATTATCTTTTCCTGCCATTTTTAAAACCAAGAACCTGGGCACTCTTTTTTAAAGTTAATTTGCATAAAAATGGATCTCATTCTCACTCTATACATATATATATATATAATAGAAGCTTGAGTTAAAACATTTTCATTTAATTAGAGGAAAACTCCAAAATAAACTTCAATAATTTATTCTCATTCACAAAAGTAGACATTGCAGTAGACCTTTTTTAATGAAATGTGTATTTCAACTTTTATACTGACCTAATCTCCAATATTTTTTTTAACATTTTCATCTGTTAAAGCGCTTTAGATTGTTTAAATTTTAAAAATAATCCCAAAGTGAAATATCATTTTTCAAAGAAAAAATTGGCACACTCTCAAAAATTCAATTGTTTTTTTATTTTTTAAAATAATTTTGTTCTGATTATCAGCAACACTTCTTCCATGTTTATTGTACCAAATATCAAAACATTGTGTATCAAATATTATCTAATAGGTAACTGATTATTAGTCAAAATATTCAGTACCCAAAAATGAAATGATAGTAGATTAAAATCAGCAAAGATGAATATGGTGCTTGGAACAATTGGGTAAATTAAAACTGTAGATGCTGTGCAATATGAGAAAATATTATTCTTTAAAAAACACCACTGGACATTGTATTGCATGTATGTGTCATCAGTTTGGTAGTGGTGGGGGGGGGTTGATCTGCAGGGGCAGAACCTGTGAGTACAGGTCAGTTCTGTCATGTACCAGGCTCAGCCTGTTCCAGTCAGGTCCAACAGAGCCACTGAAAGATAGGGCTCAGCCTCAGAGGTAAGTTGCTAGCACCTTTCTGGAAGTGCATTCAAGAAAAAGCAAAATGCTACCTTGTAAAGTGAGGAAAAAAAGTGTGAGAAACAAGCCTGTAGACACCAAGGTCAGTGAGGAAGGAGGGAGAGGAGGTGCTCCAAGTGCTCCTGCAGCTCTTGAAAGAGGACCACGAAGGCACTGGTATTTCTGTGCAGTCTGTGACGAGGATCACACCAAAGCAGGTATTCCCACTGCAGCCTGTGGAGGACCCCATGTGGGAGAAGCGCAGCCTATGGAGAGAATGAGGGTAATATTTATGAGTATGTTTAGATGATTCCATGCTACGTGGGTTGATGGGGAGCTGTAACACCCCAGCCTTGGAGATGCAAGCTCAGCCCAGAGTTTTACTTTTAAAAATATACAGGCTTCTTTAATACCTGAGGATAGCATAAAGAGAATAAGCCACACATTGCTTCCCAAAACGTACTTTTACTGATATTTTAGGGGAGAAAATAAGGGAACTTGGCAAAAGTTCAAAAGGATAGCATACAATCAAAACAAAGCATTCCACCAAAGTATTGACCCAGAACATGACAACCCTCAAAACTTTAAAACAAGATCCAATCCCATCAGCCTTACGCTACCCAAAGCACAAGGAAAGGAGCAAAGAAAGAGAAGAAGCAGCAAGAAGAGAGAAGGAAGAGAGAGAAAGAAAAAGATTATGATACAGCTACCATCGAATCCTTGTGGAAGATCGGCTCTTATATGTCTAGATGGCAGAGCCACACTTCATGGAGAGCATATGCTTTTGGTTTTATCTGCTCTGGTCCTAATGGACACCTCTGCCTAGGAGGGGCCTCTGACCTACTGGCCATTCTGTGGTTCCAGGCCAGGATGAGAGGCAGTGTTCTCACTCTTCCTGCCAAGCTGAGGCTGGGTTAGGGGCTCCAGGAGGTGTGGTGTGTTAAAGTCTTCCTGGGCTACCTTTGACTGGCAGCTGTTCCAGGGCTTCCCCATGTGGGCTCCAGGAGCCTGTCATGAGGGATATGATGCCACCTCACCTCCATGAGGTTCCACCCACCCCTTCCTGCTACACACACACACACACGCATATCCCTGAGGTGGTTCCAACCCAACAACTACTGATCCAGTATCTCATAGGAGATTTTCAATGGCTATTTTCAATGGCTGAAGTGAAATGTTACCTGCTTTAATAGAGAGGGGTTCGAAACCGTACTGAAACTTGAAACTCATGACACCGTTAAAAGCTTAACAAAAACCAATATTTATTACCAAGAGGTGGCCAACAAAATGAACAAACCCAAAAGGGAGGAAGGAGGAGAGAAATAAGCCCCCAGCACGACCTCCCCAGTTACCCAGCTGTCGCCCATAAAGTTATCTTACCCACCTAGCATGCCTATTACCCATAGCAGAAGCTGCATCCTTGGAGAGTCAGTAAGTTCACAAACTGGCAGGTGTCCCCGCCAAAAGGCAACGTTGTCCTTAGTGTGAAGTTAGCTCTCTCCAAGAAAGCACTATCTGCTTTTTATACAATTAATTGAGTGACCACAAACTCCCTTGGTTATATAAGTGCATCTCTTCTGTGCACGCGTGGCTTTCCCTGCACCTGAGTACTGTACTCGGGGGGGGGGGGTGT
Organism: Lepidothrix coronata; assembly: GCF_001604755.1. Taxonomy (NCBI): domain Eukaryota; kingdom Metazoa; phylum Chordata; class Aves; order Passeriformes; family Pipridae; genus Lepidothrix; species Lepidothrix coronata. The sequence continues at coordinate 1,818,268 of NW_016690261.1, forward strand.
CTTTTCCAAATGAGTCTGGGGGAGTCCTTCATCCTCCTCCTCCTCAATCTCTCCTTCAAGCGACCTTGGAGGAGAATTAGCCAATCACAGAACACCAATTAAAACAGTTTAAACCAGAAGCTCTCTTCAAGGACAACTTTCCCGTTTATCAGTGCTTGTTTTCCCATAACTTGGCAGGGAAAGAACAAAGCTTTCACAGGTGGCAGGGCCAAACACAGACCAAAAGTATCAGCATAATTCACCCTGGTACACCTGGTAATGAATTTTCCCTGCTAAGACTTAATTTGCACTGAAATACCTTAGTGTTGTGTTTCAGTAACTTAGCACTAGTAGCCAATTAGGATATATTTATATGGGTATTTGCATATCAGTAAATCTATGACAGAACTGAACAATTAATACTTTATACACGATACTGAACAACTAATACTTTAGACAGATAACCTACACAACATAATATAACAGTGTATCTTCTCTGCACAACATCTCTGCCCTGACAGTTGTGACACATCACTGCCACATATCTTTTTCACTGGATGATAATTTTGACATCTGTGTTACGAAAGACATTCAGCAAAAAAAGAAAAAGAAAGTAAGAAATTTTCAGTCAGCTAAAGCTATCAGAACAGGCAGGGTTTTAACTACTGCCTGTGAAACCAAGCAAGACCAAACAGTATGTAAAACTGTAGTGAAATATGACAGTCTGGGGCTGCACTGTGAGAAGTGCAAGTTTCCAATGGTCAACGAATTATAAATAATACCTATTGAGAAGGCAAAATCCTTAAACATAATCTTTTAGGGGTTTTGCAATATTTTTTTAATTACTTTTTCCCCTCACTTCCCATAAAATGGCAACACTAAATACATTCCCTCTGCTCTGGTGGGTATGTGGAAAATGAACTGTGAGTCTCATCTCAGAAAGGTCTACATAAGCCTTTGCTCCTGCTACTTCATCTCTTGCAATATTTTCTACTGTAGTAGCAGAATTCTACATGGAAAAATTATAACATTGACATGAGCTGTCATAAAATATAACCAACCAGAAGAAAGAAACATGTCTGCAAACAACGCAGTGAAAGATATTCTCACATTCTAGTACTAAGAAAAAGAAGGGATGTTTCCATTAGATCACCAAACAACACTCTTCCATAAAGCATGTTCTTTTTATCCCTTATTTCATTACATTTTATAAATTTACATAGCTTTGAATTAAAGACTGTCAGGAATAAATACATGGACTGTGGTTTTTGTTCAGTTGTCTTGCAGTCCACAAGTGGATCTTCATTAACATAAACAATAGAAAAAATTTGCACAGATTATTCCTGATACATTTAATCCTCAAACTGAAGGAATAAGGAAACTATCAATAACTGAAATGATGACTTAGAATAGAAACTGTTGCATTCACTAAAATCAAATGTTAGTGCTGCAATTACTGTACCAGTAGGAAAGGGAGTACTAGCAGAAAAGTCAACCTGAAGCCAAGGTATGGAACACTGAGTGTCATTTCATTAGATTCATATAAGGAATTTTTAAGCCCATGGTGAGCTCATGGTCTATAAAAATAATACTGTGCAGTGAAGTAGATGATGTAGAATTAAAAAATCACAGACTCAAATGGTAAATTTTTAGTCTTATATAGTTTGATTTTTGTTACATCATTTTAAATAACATACCTTAAATGAACAAAACTGCATATTAATTTGTTAGCAAATAAAAGTTTCAAACTTTGAAGAGAACATATTTTCATAATATTCATCAAGCAAATGCATAAATTGTTAGTGTACTATTTAAATAACTTTTTTTCTGTTGCTTCTTAAACCTCTTGAAAGTTTCCAGTATAAAATCAGAACATGTGATATCTGCTAACAATTCCTCACATTCATATGGTGTGATTAAACATAATTAGAGATTAATAATGCCTATTCTTGTCAATTCCTTTTATAAACAGCTTAAACGTTATTTGTCTCAGTCTTCCTGTGTGCAAAATGGCAACACAGCTTCAGGCCCCGAATGCTGAAAGGAAAGAAAACTCTCACATGGTAGTTATGTTGGGGGTGTGCATTGTGGGTTGTGGAGATGTCATTTTTTTTTTTTGGTGGTAGTGGTTTGGGGGTGAGGGAGCATTTTTTAGATTTTTTTGTATTTTTCAATTAAAAAATGTTTCTGGTCTTTTTTTTTTTTTAAACGAAAGGATTAAAGTCCAGTAAAGTAAATTTTGTCCAATGGCACATGCATAAAAAGCTTGATAGCTGAGCTACCAGATGGAGTCATTGTTCTTGATTTTGCTTTCATCAGTACTTCACTTAAATAATTTCCCTGTAATCTATTGAGTTTTATGACCGGAATGTTGCGAGCAAAAACCTTGAATCTGTTCTCTCTGGGCTCAATTAACTCTATCAAGTTAACAGAGCACTTTAAGCTGACAGGACTGTCTGAAATGAACTCTGCTCTAGGGTCACAAGTTATCTCCTGTTCAATTCTTGGTCTATAAAGAAGTCTTTTTAACTTTTCATACAGTTGCTTATGAGTTGCTGTCATGTGTTCACTTTGTGATAGTGACCAGAAATCAAATTAAGAGAAGGCAGGTCTCTCATATTCTTCTTTATCTGGTTCTTGCACACATTCTAGTGGGCTATGATTAAAAGAAACTCTTCAGGTTCCTTCCCATAATAGCATTCACAGTTGGATGAAGTACTAGCAGGAGACTTACATACATGGTCAAATTTATGCATAATATTATCCTATTACCTTTTTTATTTGATGCTGTGTTATAAGAAACTGCAAACCTTTCTCAACTCATTTCATTCATACCATTCAAGGTTTTATAAAAAACTGTCACTTCCTTCCTCAAACATTTTCTCTTCAAGCTAAAAATTTATTAAAAATTTCCTCACATAAAAGTTGTTCCATAGTTCTGGATGACTGACCTTTTTGCATCAGCCTGTACCTTGTAGAGGGTACACTGCAGGGTTTTTTTTTCATTCTCTTTTTTCCTTTATTTTTTTTTTTCAGGGTGCAACAGAATGGAAGCATGGATTTAGAATGGCAAACATTTTTTTTTCCTTTTGCTCTCATTTTTTTTTCTACTAATTGGCTGATCCTAAAGTATTTTTCTGGAAAAAAACTCGGAATTTTCATTTTCTATTGGTGAGACATTTGAAAGACAAGAGGACAAGTAATGGTCAGCAAAAGACTGTTCTGAATTAGATTCTGCAAAAGTTTCAAAATGCTTCTACAGATCCTGAGAAAAGTAGATCATCCAACTACAAAAAAATATTGAAAATAATTAAGACAAAAGAACAGTTTTGTCTTTAAGGAGGTAATAGTGATTTTATTTTAAAATATTATATTTTATATTATTTTTTGTTCTTCATTACAGACCTATAAATATAGAAATATCTCATTGTCAGATACTATTGATATATTTGCTATCTATTGATAACAAATGACATCAGAATTCTAATTTATGGAAAATGTATCTGGAAAGGAAATGCGTACTGATCCAGATACTCAGCACCCAGTACAAAACCCATGGGAGTTTTGCCTTTGATTTCTGCAGGGAGAGGATTTTCCCCACATGCTTTTATTAATATGGCTACAGTTCTGCATGAGGGCATGGAATAGTTTTATACACACATATTTCCGTAGATTAGTTCTATTCTTTAGATTACTTTACACAGGGTGTTTAATAGCTTGCTATAATGGTTTTCTTATCACTTTTCCTGAATTAACTGTACTTGTTTCATATAAGTTAATGAAATAAAATTAAAGTGGTAAGAAACTGGTTACAATTATCAATAATGTAGCACAGTAACTGGCAATACAATATTGATACAGACAGGAGATATTGCTATTTGAGCCACTATCTACTTGAGCCACTATTTTTCAGTGATTGGCCTAAATTCTTTATGCTCTTGGCAATTATCTAAAAAAGGGCAGAAGGAATTCTAAGCCTCTTGAGCATTTCTGACCTTGAAAGAATTCAGTAAAACCTGAATCAGGAACCTGTTCAAAGGACAAAACTCTCACAATAGTGACAGTTGCTGACAAATTTCCATGTGCGCTTCATGTAGTACTATAGAAAGTTCAACATTAACTTAAATACTCACTGGATGAAATAAATACATGAAGTAAGAAGAATCATCAACTTTAGTGGCTGTTAACATGGTTTTGGAAAAGTCTTTAATGCCTATTTTATAAATGCTTGCCGTTCTCTGTACTCTTCAACAAGAACAATAGGACAGTGGAGTTTGCTTCAGAATACCTGATTTCTATTTTTAGCTCAGCAGCTCCAGAACTGACTCCAAGATCATCTCCGATCTCTTAAAATTAATTTTTTGCTCTTAGGTCTTTATTCTCCTTGCCTTTTTAAATAATAAATAATTGATTCAGGGCAGAAACTTTCTTATTGAAAACAAAATATCTGGAGCTACAGGTATTCAGACTGTCTAGAATAGCTAGAGTATTACACACCTAAGTGTACAACTCTGTATTTCTTCCTCTAAATTTATTTCTTTACGTTAGATTTGCTGCTTTAAACTCACAAATTTTTTTTTCTGAGATAAGGGTTTTTCATTAAAATAATTAAAATGGTTAAAATTGTTTGTTCATAAGGAAGCTACCAAATCTGAATATCATATAATACTTGGGTGTATTTCATATTTTTAATATCAATTCAAAATGTGAAGATACAATTTGGTTAATCTCCATTCAAATGTAACATGGGTAAGTAATCACTTCATTCCTCAGACAACAACGCAACATAAATATTGCACTGAAAATTGTAAGAAACTGAGATAATGGTGAACTGAGAAGAAACCTACCAGAAGGATTCTGACAATCCCTACAATGCAGAGTTGAAAGCCCTTGAGAAGTGTTTGGTCAGGAAAACCCCAAACACACAGGGAAAAATTCTGTTGCAAGTGTGAGCTTTACAGATTGATTTACCACTTAAAACTCAAGTAGATGAGATTTCATAACAGCTTCAAGTAGATGGAGTAGGATGAAGTGCTTAAGCTTCTCATTCAAGAATTGTAGACTTGCTACTGGAAGCATGGCCCATAAATAACTATGATAACAAATAATAGCAAATAACATCTGTGGTTACACTAACTCAGGAAAAAAAAAAATTTACAAGGGCCATCGATCTTCATGCTTTAGGACATAAGCTGACCACCAGCTGACATCCACAAGCAATCTCTCTCATAGTGTTTTATTACACAGTAAATTAGATTATGAGCTTTTGTGACTTTGGAGAAAGAACAAACATTGAGCACGGGCACTGTTAAAGTACAGGACTAAAAAGACCACTGCTCCAACTCAAAATTACAATTTTTGTAATACATGTTGCACCTTCCTTGTAAATTTAAGACTGATCAAATGTTAGGTTACCCACTGAAGTTACTTAACTAGTCAGTCTGTAGAGAGAAAAATATTTTTAAAAATGGAAATTCATGGCAAAAATAAAAAAAAATATTTATATAGCAACTCTTGAATTTATATCATACCGGAGACATTCAGACAATTAGGATAATATCAGGTAATTAAATAGGTAATTAAAAGAGATTCTTCCTTTGACAACGATCCCTGAAAAGTAATAGTAGCATATTTCCCTGAGAAGAGTTTCAGCTGTGTAGGTTTTCTCAGTCAAATTAGAATCTGAGAATCCAATTCACTTTAACATGAAAAAGTAAAACGAATGAGTTAGTTATCTTTCTGTGATAGAAACTGGAACTTTTTATCCTATCCACCACACCATTTGGGGAAAAACAAGCAAGCAAACAAAAGAGTAAAGGTTGTGTGTTGTTTTTAATGAAGGCTGGCTTTTATACCTAAAAAATCTCATAACTTCAATATATTTTTTACATAGGCAAAGAACACTGTGGTTTCAGAGGCCAAGTTTTATCACTACTGAAGTAAAGAAACGAGGCTTCCTAAAAATTTGAGTAGAAAAACGGAAAGCCCTGCATAATATTAGATTACTTTTCACAGCTGTATTTTGAACATGTCTACCTTTTGGAATTTTCACAGGAGTTAAAATTTTGAGTTTATTTTGAGGAGAAAAAAAATTAGTTTAACAGAGCACAAGTTAGAGGTTACAGGCTTTAAACTGAAAGATAGTAGGGTTAGATTAGATATTACAAAGAAATTCTCTACTGGTGGTGAGACACTCGCACAAGTTACCCAGAAAAGTTGTGCTCGTCCCTCCCTGAAAGTACTCAAGAGGAGGTTGGAACTAAATGTTCTTTAAGGTCTCTTCCAGCTCAAACTATTCTATGATTCTATGATTCCATGAATTTAATTGTGAATAATTTGGATTTAAAGCCCTCTACACTATTTACTCTCCCTGCTATATGTCATAGATTAAATCTGGAGTCTAACTCTCCTGTGGTTAATTTGATTTATACTGATGCAGGAGTCACATAGCTGAGAACTAAATGAGATGTTGGCATATATAGACAAGAAGAGCACAGTTGAACTTTTTTAACAAGAAAGTAGGTAATTATACAAAACATTCCAAGAGTTTGGCATTCTAAGGGAAATCTTGAATGTCATAAAAGAGAAGCTGTAAATTATTTTAGAAAACAACTGAATAATGGAATCAAGCACTCTTAAAACCTGAGACTTAGATTCTTATCCAAATTTCTTTTTTCATCTCTAAAAACAGATCAGATAAAGCAGATGGCCAGCTTATTTTAACTACTTGTATTTCTCTCTCCATTCAATTCAACACTCATGGGTCTAGAAGAAAAGAATAAACAGAACTTAATTATGTGGTCCAGTGAGAACAAAATAACTGCAGAAGGCTGGGAAGGGTTGTTTGTTCTCCTTTTTTATTATTACTTTTTATCATTAAGGTAAAGAACATTATGACCATTGGGAAAATACTTAATAATGAAAAAATTTTGGGTATTGTTATAAACCAGTAAACTACGTATGCCCATGAATACATCTGGGCACTGGGGCCAGGTGGCAACAAGCAGTGAGAATCAAACCTGGCAAGCTAGTCTCCAGAGCTGAGTGTCTTTATGCAGAATTCCTTTTGGAATGGTTTGTAGCAAATGCTACTGCCTAAGGAGTGTCCAGACTCCTGTGGGAGACTGCTAGTTGGCACATGACAAAAATCACCCTTGGGAATTTTCTAGGGAATATTCTTAGGAATATTGTGTTCTGATGTTTGTGAATGTTCCCAAATACTGTTTAGTTTACCTATACAGACACAGCTTCTAGGAAGAAATTTTCCCATGAATGTCTTCTATATTAGGAGCTCCATGTTCACATTCTCTCTTGCTCATTTAATTCTGTGCATTTTTGGTCCCATTAACTTTGTAGTCTTTTTTCTGCATAGTAAGCTAGAGTTAGTGGAAGAATGAACGAGAACTTCCTGTAAACAGTTACATTTCTTGTTACTTAACTTCCAGTGAGTGAGGCACTGGAACAGCTTGCCCAGGAAGTTGTGGATGTCCCTTTGTCCTGGGTTACGTAAAGACTCTGGTCTCCACCTTTTCTTTTCTCTTTTCACCAAATATGCCTACTGATTTTGACTGTGGCAAGAGACTTAAGATAAGGGTGTTACTCTATTATCCTAGGAGAAGAATGTATCCACAAGTGTAAAAAGACTGGAATGCTGATGACTCAGACAATCCAGGTGCTGAGACCGTGCACACCTGTCACCTCAGACTATGAGCTGGGTGTTGTTTGTTTGTCCTTACACAAACAACTCATCTGTGATAACTCCCCTGAGGGAGGCATCAGGACAATTCACACACATGGCCTGAAGATATCCGTCTCTGCTGATGGGCCATAATGGATCCACCTGTGCTGACATAACAGTAACATCTTAGAAGGTGTCAAAGACTATTGAAATGTCCTGTGCTCCAGTATTAATCATCCAGTGAAGAACTCCTCACCCAAGGGGAGGTACCAGGGGCTTTCCCACCTAACCTGAGCCCAATAAAAGACCACACTCAGACTTCATGCAGCTGGTTGAGGGTCCTCACTCCATGGAACTTCTATCACCTGGGCCTTTACCACCACCTTAGCGGATCAGGACCACAACCACCATCAGAGTTGTAGCAACCAGGTCTCATCACCGGATCCACTGGATGTCTTGTGGGTCTTTCTGGTCGCCTGGGTGTCTGCAGCCCTGCTCCAACTGCTGTGCCAACACTGCAGCCTCACTCCAGCACTGACCCTCCAAACCATTCCTGTCAGGTTTTAACGGGTGGGGGGAGGCCAGCCGCCATCTCGTTTTGGTCCAGTGGGTGGGAGCTTGGAAATTTTCTCCTCACTGGTTAGCTTAACCCAGTTTTATCATATTGTTGTTTAGCATTCTTATTAGTAAAGAGGGGCTTTTTCCAATTACATCTGCGTGTATTTGGTCTCTCTCTATTTGAGAGAACTAGGGGTATTGAATTGGAGGAAGGAGACTTCTGTCTGAGGTTTCCACCCCTCCAAATTGTCTCAAACTCTGATACCCACCCCTAGAAGTGTTCAAGGCTAGGTTGGATGGGGTTCAGACCAAGCTAGTCTAGTGGAAGGTGTTGCTGCAGGGGAGTTGAAACTAGATGATCTTCAAGGTCCCCTTCCAAACCAAACCATTCTAGAACATGTTTTTCTTAGCAAGACAGGGTTCCCTCCAGCTGAGGTAGATCTAAACCACACAGATTTCTCATCTGGAATAAATATATTAATGAACAGAAGTTTATGGGAGAGGAAGTTCCTTTTGTTTTGTAGCAGTCATCACAGGAAAACTAGGCTTTCTGAATCCTTAAGTACATTTAAGTGCATAGGAAGGATTTGCCATGTGCCTCTGTTAGGATAAAGTTATTTATTTGATGTTATCTATTGGGCAGTTATGGGCCCTTTCCAGGCTGCTCACATTTATCATCTGAGGTAATTAAATTATTCTATGCCAATTCCCCGTGCAGTCAAAAGAAAAAGTATTTATCTAATTTAGCTGTCTTGGAAAATCCTGTGGAGACCTATGCTTCACTCCTTTGGCTGTAACCAGTGTTCTTTACTTAGAATGTTCGTATGCTTTAGATGTTACATAAAGAATAAGTTAAGTGTTCAAAGCACAGATGCTGAGTATCATCTTATACTTTATCTTCTGGAATCAGAGAGAATTCCACTGAGAAAGGAAACACATTTTACAGCTTACAGAGCACATTAGAGGTTCATCCTGCTTCAGAAATGTCACTGTGTTTTCTTCTGCCCTAAAAAAAAAAGCCCTTTAGGGTCCATTTTCTGTTTCACAAGTACTATTTTTAAAGCAAATGAACCAGACAAACAGACAACGTCCTTTAAAGCCTTTCTTTCTTTATCTTTGCATAAAACATATTTGTACAAATAATATAATATTAATTCCAACACTGGTTTTTACTACTTAGAATGTTATTGTTTTATGTTATAGCTTCAAAGAAAGTAGGGAGGGAGATCTTTTCTTAACTGTACAAGTTAAGAAAACCCAAGTTGCATTTTTCAGAACCCAACTGTCACCAGACCAGTTTTTATTAGAAAATATCTGTAGGAGGTTTTACTAGCCTCTAAAGAATGCACATTAACAGCTTAGTACAAAACATGTAGCCATTATACAATGCACAGAGCTACAAGAAAATCATCATGCCCAAATACCAAGAAATAATCCCTTTCTAACGACTAACTCTAAAACAGAACTAAAGAGTGCCAGTTGTTGTCAGAAGTAGCAAAACACAGAATGAGAGTCAAACTAAACATCTTCCCGGGAGAGAAATATTTCATGCTTCAGGATGCAGCAATTGCAGCCTAAGAGATTTGAAGCACTGAAAAACAGATTTATGTTCATGTTTTGAAGCAATGTCTTGAAAATGGCAATGATTACTGATGCAAATGATTTTCATACTGAGTATTGCAGTCTGACATGAAGTTTTGGTTGTTGGGCTGTCTTTCTCATTGACTTGGGAGAAATACTGACAGAACTCAGTGTAAAACTCAAACTTTTTTTCTTTTTTGTGCAAAAAACGGTCTAATATTTCCATTCTTCCTTAAATTATTGCTTATTTAAAGATTTATTTCAATGCAAAAGACTAGGACCGTGGCTAAATCAATTCTTATGGACACTGCTGAGGTCAAATGTTATTCAAATATTTAAATGAGTGGTTTTCTTTAGCAGTGGATTAGAAATTAAATCTTCATACACTAGTAAAATTAATTATGATCTTCAAAACAGATCTACTTAAGAAAACCCTCTCCCATTTCTGTATGTAGGCTCACTAACATAGATTGGTCATACTTCAGTATACATGCAGAAATACCAATTGATTTTTGTATCTACTAATTAATACAGCTGTAGAAAAACTGTCTTTTGTTTCTTGATGCTGCTGTACCCACGTCCACTCAGATAGCCCTGTCTTTAGTTGTCTTCTTCCTTTTGAAAAGGAAGTTCTCAGATCTAAAAAAAATTAGGCATTTATATAAAAGAAACACATTATATACATGTATAGAAATATATATAAAAATAAAAAAAATATTTTAAAAGGTGAGATTTTATACATAGAGAAAATTTTTTTAGCATATACTTCTAAATGTGCATATAGAGGAATATCTTGTATGTTCATCTAGACATTTATAAAGCTTTAGAAATTGAGTACAGATGGCCATAAAAACATAGGTATAAAGTAGATGAAACATTATATAATAGGAAATAATTGAATAAGTAATTAAAATTTGCTTGTGAATAAATGTTAATTAAACAAAAGTAAAAGGTAGGCCCAAGTTCCTTCACTTTACCAGGCTGCAGAGAAAGCCCTGACATGTCTACAGTGGAACTCTGCTTAGAGTTGAGTTTTGATATCCATGGCAGTTTTTATAGAATTTCAAAAATAAAATAATTAACTGACTTAATAGGACTATGTCATTCATTCATTCATTCATGGCCAGTCTTCGTGAGCGAAGATTTGGGAAAGGTCATTAACCCTTCGAGCCTGCGCAGTGGATTTTTTAGGTGAGACACAGTGTGCGCTGAACTGAGCCCACCCTTTAATCCTGAGGTTCATCTGCTGGGGCCGAGCAAGCTTGGACAGTGGCAGTGAGGTCCTCAGGACGTAGGTTTGTTTAGAGTGACCTTCTCTTAGATGGATTGCCTTACAGGGCTGACGAGCTCCATCTGCCCGGAGGAGTTCCCTGACCGGGAATCGAACCTGGGCCGCAGCGGTGAGAGTGCTACATCCTAACCACTAGACCAGCAGGGGGCCCCTAATAGGACTATGTAGTAGCAGTTCATAGAATCATAGAATGACTTGAGTTAGAAGGGACTTTAAAGATCTTCCAACCCCCTGCCATGGGCAGGGACACCTTGCACTAGACCAGGTTGGTTGGAGCCCCATCCAACCTGGCCTTGAACACTTCAGGGATGGGGCATCCACAACTTCCCTGGACAATTGTTTCAGTGCCTTTTTGTGATATTCAGGCTGTGATGGAGCAATAAATGAAGCTCCATCTTCACTTACATGCAATAAGTTAATTTGTTTAAGGGATTCTAAAAAAGTTAAGAAGTATTTTGGGTAGTGGCTTTTTGTGGTTTAATCCCAGTAGGCAGCTAAGCCCCACTTCATTTCTTGTTCCTCCCTCTGCAGTGGGATGAGGGGGAAAATCAGAACGGCAGAAGTGAGAAAACTCATGGGCTGAGATAAAGACAGTTTAATAGGTAAGACAAAGTTATGCATGCAAGTAAAACAAAATAATTAATTCTTCTGCAGGCAGGTGTTCAGTCAATTCCTAGAAAGCAGGGCTCTGTCACACACATTGGTTACTTGGGAAGACAAGTGCCATAACCCAGAATATTCCTTTTTATTTCTTCCTCCCCCACAGCTTTTATTGTTGAGTGTGAAGTCACATTATGGGATATCCCTTTGGTCATTTTGGGTCAGCTATCATGGCTGTGTCCCCTTCCAACTTCTTGTTTAACCCCAGACTGCTTACTTCTCTTACTGCTGGGACAGTAAGAGAAGCAGAAAAGGCCTTAACACTTAATTGCTCAGCAATAGCTAAAACAGGGGTATGTTGTCAACACTGTTTTGGTCACAAATCCAGAACATAGTTCCATAACACCTGCCGTGAAGAAAATAAACTCTGACCCAACCAGACCCAGTACCTGTTCAAAAGAGTTTTGGCTCTCAATATAATAATAATAAAAACTGTAAAATTATTGGAATCATGGATACAAATTACATTTCTGGAAAATATTTTAATAATAGTAAATATGACTCCTCCTAATTTCTTGAAAGAGCCAAGTGTGTGATTAAGACTGCACTGACTGATAATCTCCTTGAATTTCTAAAAGATCACTAAAAGCTTTTAAGGAAGATGAGCAGCTCAAGAGAATAGAGCTATTGATAGCTAAATAATTGGTTAGGAGGTAGGAAACAAAATGTCAGAGTAATTTTCATTTTTCACAGTGAGGGAGACAGCTGCTAGGATCTCTAAAACAATCCCTGCTAGAACTCATCATGTTCAGTGGTCATAAATGACATAGAAAAGACGGTGAGGGTGAATAGAAGGTGAGAAAGTTTTCTAATGATACCGAAGAGACTCTAAATGAGAGACAAATGTGGATTATTGCAGAAGAATCATACAAGACATGGTGATTATGAAAGAAAAAAAGTGATAAATGTACTCTAGACAAATGTAAAATGTTACAAACAAAATACAAAGCATCACTACAACATCATAAAGATCCCTGCTATGCTTTAGTACCAATGATGAATGACTAAGTAGTTTGGAATTCTTTAGCTTAAAGCAAAGAAGTGATGGACATGAGATGTGACAAAAGTCTGTAAGGTCACGAATGGCAGAGTGTTATTTTCACAGATAAATAAACACGACACATCAAATGAAGATGGCAGTTTCAAAACAAACAAAAGGAGACAACTCTTCATGAGATCTTTAAACATGTAGAATGCCATGGCACAGGTTTTAAGTATCTTAAGAGGACTGAGACTTAATAGAACACTGGACAGCCTACAGAAGCAAAATACTTAGAAATCTCTTAAATATGAAGACATCTCTTTGAACCTAGAAAGTATCAGACTGACATAGTTGTGTAGACTTAGATGATATGCTAAGAAACTGACACTGCAGTTCTATTTGTATGTTCTTCCTAAGGCTTCCATGCTTGATCCTGAAGTGTGATGAAACATGGCCATCTTACATCTGTCTGGTGGTGTTTGATTTAGATTAAATAAAGATGGCCAGGGCTTTATATAGGATCTATGTAGACAGTGTAGAGAGCTAGCCAAGGATTATTTGAAGCCCTTTAAATTAAAAACAAACAAACAAACAAATAAAACAAACTAAAAAAAAACCCCTTATTTTAGTTAGGGAACTAGGATAGTTTTATTTTTAGCTGCAAAAGTTATTAAAGAACTCAAGTTAATGAAAAGCTAGCAGCCCTTTACCCTGTCCTTTCTTCCAACCAGCCAATTCAGCAACCTCTGTAGAATCTTTGGTTGAAATTTTTCTCTCTACTGTCTCTGAGCCTATCACACAGCTCCATGATCCTTTTGCCAATGACTTAGTCTCTACATAATTGTAAATTCTTGGGGATCTCATAATCCTATGTTATATCTAATATTTTGCAGTGTCCTGGAATAACCAGCTGTTCTCATAGAAAGTTCAATACACCCCGTACAACGAAAAAGTTCCACATGATCCAATAATTTCAATTGTTAATAAAAATTTGGAAAAAAGTCACTTGTCTTTTACAGCTCCAAAGGATGAAAACATCTGAAATAAAAAATAGTAATTAAGGCAAACTTTTGAATATATATTTTTATTTGAACACCAAAATTTTTCTATAGGAAAATATTGTGGAAATTTAAACTTCCTAAATTTTTTTTGTCTCCGTTTCTGAGTATCATGAGTCCTTACTCAGAAAATCTTAAATGAAAATTAGCATTTGGATAAGTGAAAGAAGGAAAGAAAGTCCACAAAAGAAATTATCAGTGGAATTAAACAACACTGCCTTTTAATAGAGTTTAGAAGATTTCAATTAATTTTAGCTATCATAAACTAGATACATTGAAAGTCTGGAGTTATCTAATAATAAAACCCAAATGGAAAGGAAAAAAAAAGGAAAAAAAAATCCTTCTCTTCCTATCTAAATAAAATATAAAAGGGAAAATTATTTCATGATATGATAGAATTTGGTAATGATAAGGCATTGAAATAACAGAAAGCCTTTGAAGGTATTTTGTAAAACTGTTTAAACTTCAAAGTCTTTAGTAAAAAGTGGGAAGACTTAAATTTAATAAGTCTCCCAGATTTTGCAGCAAGGAAAAGAAAGCATCTGCAGTTACACAGTAATGATAAGGCTAGTAAGAGAATACTGTGATTTCAGAGACATTTTGAATAGATATTTTTTTGAGTGAGATTTGTTTGTAGCTTAAAGAATAGATATATCCATAAAAGTTTACTATCAGATGTTCAGGTCATGTTTAAAAGAGATGTAACTGAGTCACATTCCTTGTAATTGAGGTAATTTTTTTTTATTTTAAAGTAAAATAAATATAGAAAAGGAAATACAGTTCCAGAACTCAGTAAATTGAAGTCTGTCTGTATTAGGTAGCTAGGTCAAGTAGGTAGGTAGAATCAAAATCATGTGTTAAGCTGAGCCATAAATAAAGACAGCAGTTATATTTTAGAATCAAATTAAGGCAAAGGATAAAAACACAAGGAAAAATAGACTTTATAATTCTGATACGGAATTAAATGAGACAACTATGTTTTGACCGAGACGTACCTTTAACAGAAGAAAGATAAAAAAATTACTTTTTGGTAATTGTCCTTGAACAAAAATTATTCACCCTCACTGCCTCCTTATGATGCTCTTCATCCTGCAAGGTCTTGTCTCTCAGATGCCACAATACAGTGAAACTAAAACTTGCTTTGAGAAACCTTGAACTATTTCAAAAGGGTAAATTCCCAACTTCAGATTGCTGATGAAGTCCATACAAATACTCTGAGGCAAAGAACCAGCACTAAGCAAAAGACTCAAATGCGCTCCAGACCTGTATGAACCTCATTTATCCATAATGTTTCACTGTTAGGTCACCTCCCGGATCTGTCCTAGTCTCCTTGAAGGTTTTGCAAAAAATGATAGAGCGGCACAGCCCTCAGTGATCTGTGTAAGAACCAGCTGTGCCAGCTGATCTCATGAGAAGGGATCATTTTCTACACTTCTCTGTTTTAATAGCACAGACAATAGTGACTTCCATGTCATGGTATGGAAATATGGACATCCCCGAACTATTGGTAACCTTCCTTTCAATAACCCTCCCCCACCCTTTCCATCCATGTCTTTGGTTTGATGATTTAGTCTGGTTGTTAGCACCATCTTTGCTTTGTAAGACATGCATTATTTTGATACAACTATTCAGTGCAGCCTTGAGCTGTATTTCTTTCTGATTAGTAATTTAATTAGCAAAAAGCTGCATAGGAAGTTATGGCACTGAAGTAAGAGGTGAATGTGGCTGTGTTTAAGGCTCTTCTAAAGTAAGATTACTTTTCATAGCTGTCCTTTTCAGTTGTAACACCATGACCTTTAATGGACTTTATTATTCTGTTTCTTTTCACAAGGCCAGTGGTAACATCGGGCAGTCGGCAATACTTGTATAGGGTAGTATGATGATTTTCCTTCTAAAAATTAAATCTTGATTACTGTCTATTGTGGTAATCTAGTGATCTAACCTTTCTGAAGGCCCCCAGGAGTACTGGACTCAACTAGAAATCCAACACTCTGCTTTAGACTGGAGAACTACTTTTGAGATATACTAATTAATTAGTCATTATATGTTCTTCATGTTCTGGTCATCATGGAATTTGGAAAAACTAGCTCTAAGTGGCTTCAGGGTGTTTTGGTTTTTTCACCTGCGCAAAGTCCCAAATAAAACTTCCTCAGCTACTTCACCTAGTCTACTAGTATAAAAAAAAGTCTTTACATCTCTGTTTCATTACATGAACTAACTTTTCCCTCCATCCTACATTTTTCCCCCTGTATTTGTGATAGTAACTTCTAATATTATTACACTTTTGGTCATTGCAAAACAAATTTGCAGTGCAGTCTGAATGAAACCAAGCAAAGCACTGATTGTCCTCTTTAAATCTCAACAGATTCCTATGGCTGCAGTTTTATCTAACAGGTACACTTGTAAGACTTCAGCATCAGAGCTGAGAAGCTCCACTCATTTTCTCAGGAGGTACTTTTACTGGTAAACTTTAGAAAAAAACAAGGAGCTTGGCAAAAATTTAAGGGTTAATATTCAACCAAACTAAAGCCTTCCACAGAGCATTGACTTAGCACATACTAACCCATACAACTCAGCAAAATCCAACCAATCCAACTTTAACACACACACAATACTAAGAAAAGAGATTAAGAAAAGAAGTAAAGAAAGAGACAGAAAAAGAAAAAGTTATACCACAGGGATCCTGTGCAAGTCCAGCTACCACGTGTCCAGGTGTCCCAGTTGAAATGAACAATGAGAGCTCATGTTGCTGCTTTTACTTGCTTTGGCCCCTGTGTCCACACCCCCGCCCCCAGCAGGGACCTCCAGTGCTCCCGCCATTCTGGAGCTGGTTCAGGGGCTCTGGGGTGTGTTGTGGGGCAGAGCTCCTGGTGTCCAGTGATTGACAGCAGCTCTAGGGCTACCCTAGGACACTTGCAGAGGTTGAGGTGTGGGATAAGGCCAGCACCTCACCTCTGTGAAATTTGACCTATCCCTCCCCTCCTGCCCCACACATACACTTGAGCTGGTGTGGGACAGTAGTTTATAATAATCCAGTGTCTCACAACGCTAATGCTACTGTTGCTACAGTATTAAATTTTACATGCTGTGGTAATTGTGTATTATATCTGAACTGTTCTGATTTTGGCTGAATAGAGAAATACTTGATTACAGAACTATTGATAGTAACGCCTGCTTGGACAGGAAGACAACTACATACATAGACACAGTTCAGCTCTCACAATTCAATGTACTGTTACCTCCAGGGCTAAACCCTCTGGAAAGTGTTAACTGCACTCTCATATATTTCACTCTGTAAGCATTCATTTGTTGGTCTTCCTACTTGCAACGTGGCAGGTGGAAGTGAAGGTTCCTAAAGAGGACATCATTCAAAGCGTTGCAGAATCATATCCACCTTTTATAATCCTTTAGAAGAAGCAGAATAATCTCTGATTTTCACTTGGTCATTTTCCAGACATAAGTTTAAGAGAATGTGAGAATTCACTTTCCAACTTTTCTCAGTTTCTACTTTAACATTCTATCACGTTTAGTCTCCTTTTTGGTCAACTTTTAGTATGTGCAAAGATACGACAGAAACAGATTATACATTATTTGAGAGTAAAAAGCAATCATTTATTGGCTACTATAAACAGTATATTGCCAAGATTAACAGACTACTACAGTGATCAATATTATCTTCATCATGCAGTTGCACAGAAAAAAGTGAGTTTTTGCTGCGTTTTGCAACGGAATGGCCCTCAATATTGCTAAGTTGGTGTCTTTTAATTGATCTCCTGTGCTGGGAAGGGAGGGCTGAAGAGGATTTTAATGCAATTATTTTTACCCTTGAATCTTTGAGCTTCTAACTCTCATCATTTCACCAGGAACCCTTTTGTCTGTGTTTTTATTTTTCTTATTTTTCATGGTTTTAAAGCACTAACTTTATCATACCTTAGCAACAATTTTCTCAGTAAAATTGGTCCAAGGTCCCACAGCTGCTTTGAATGAAACAAGGCCTTGAATTACAGACAGCTGAATTGGGTTGAGTATGGGGTTACTTCAGATTGAACTGAGTTGTCTCTCCAGATTAAGACAGCCCTTAATCTCCAAACTATTGCAGTGATTCAGTTGCCCAAACGTGAGTGTCTAATTTTCTGTGAGATGTCCTGGCAAATCCACCTGGTTTCTGGCTATTAGAAAATCTTCAACTAATTTACATAATATAAAAAAGATATTACTCAAGTTTTTTTTATATTTTGAGGTAATTTTAACTTTTCCCAAATTCTACTGAAAGTTTTACTTGAATGTTATAAAAATTACTGTCAATTTGCTTATACTGCAAGTGGATATCACATCCTTTTAGTATCTTTGTTTTCTTCAAGTATGAAACATGATGGCAGACTGACTAGAAAGGTACTGAAACAGAAGGATAAGACTCACTGAAACCAACACTCAACTTGAAAAAAAAAAAAATCTCCGTTACTTTCTATGTCAAGTGTGTGAGCTGCAAAGACCTATTTTTTGTCTGCTCAGTCATGGAAAAGGAAGTGACAACTGCAGCATTTTACAGCTCATAACAATGTCAGAAGGAAAGTCAGTAAGGAAAAAAAATAAAGGGGAAAAAAATCCCTCACAAAGTGTACTTCATTGAAGCGAAACAGGAAATAACAAGAAAACATCTCTGCAGTGACAGCAAATACATGAAAATAACAACAGAAAACAATATGAAAAGGCAAAACAGAATATGATTAATAAAAATGGTTTCACTGGGTGACATATGTACTCAGAAAAACATATAGACACCTAGAAAAAGAAATGCTCCTGGTAGCTAGGAAAAGTTTTGGAAAATTAAAGTTAGTGGAAGTTTAGATTAAGAACTAGGCAGAGATGAAGAGGGACAGATTCTAAAATACTTGTCTTTAGCTGGGGGAAAAAATGTTAATTCAAACAGAATCCACATATATTTCATCATTCTGGATGTCAGTTTTTCTGGCTATGGATTATTTAAGTTTGAGTAACTTTTTCTGTGTTGTATTAAAAATCTTAATCTTAAAGCAGTTTCTTTTATTTCTGTACATTTGCAGAACTTCTTTAAATATTGTATCCTAAAAAAATAGGTCATCAGGATTGTTGCCTTAAGAGACTGCAGAGAAAAGAGACTCCAGACCAATTTAGTGTATAAGATAAGATAAAGAGAGTAGGTCCTTTGTTCTCAGGCCTGAGGCCCAGGGAATACACATGACATGCCCCTCTAGACAGTGGTTCCATGATTTTATAATAAAGTCCATCCAATTCCAGATTTGTCCAACCCCAGTTCTGCCCCCTGACACGCCCCTTCGGGAATTGGGTTTGGGGTCTTTGGGACCCCTTCTTCCTCATCTTCATCTTCTTTGCAGCATGCAGATTTCTTGGAGTTCCTCCAAAGTTCTGGGTTTGAAGGTCACTGTGTCTGTGCGATATCAACACCTTAAGTTGTTTTTCCACAATTCTACCTTGAAAAGAAGACTAAGTGTGCTAATGGAATTTAGAAGGATTGATATGCAATGGGGTAAGAGTTAGTTATATGTAACTACTATGTTAAGGGTAAGGGATATAATACAGCTACATTAAAATCTACATTCACTACACAATTACTTCTAAAATCTACAAAAGTTAAAAAAGCCATCAGGATCGATAAAGGCATTTCTGTTAAATTTAAAAGGCTTTAAGCCTCTCATAAAGTAAAATGTCTTCACTGATACATGAGTACATAGATGATAAAGAAATTAAAAAAAAAAGGCAGCCATTTAAAAAATAATTTCCTGAAAAAAGATTTCTGACACTGAAGCAATAGCAGTAATTTGATCTCTGATCCTTTCCACCCCAAAAAAATCTTTGCACAGTATGACCTTTGCTGGTATTTTATACAAAGGGTTACATCCTCTTATTAGATTTCAGAATTGGTTCCAGAAAACTGCTTCATTTAACGTATCAGTGACAATCTTTATAGGTCTGGAATCTCTAGCCTTGCAGATAAGTATAAGGATTTGAAGCTGATCCGAAACTGTATGAAATGTAGTGATTAAAGAGATAGGGTAATAGGTAACATGAAGAAATGTGTTTCTGCCTATTAAGTCAGTAAAGACACAAATTTTTTTTTTAAAAATGCTCTTTTCATCTTTCAGGGAGATGATCCTTGGGAATTTCTGTTCTGTTGCAGAATAACTTAAATCTTCAGATGTATCAAAAGAAGAAAACATCAGGGAGCCTGGTTACTGCTTCTTAATAAAGATAATGATAATTATTTAATTTGATTTGCTGAGAATGTTAATAATCAGATCTATGTAAAAGGAAAATATAATGAAAGCTAGATGGAAGAGCAAGCTTATTTTCTCCTCTGAATATAGAGTGATATTTTGCTATATTAATACCCTAACTAATGAAAACCAACATTTATTTTATAAAAAATATCCCCCCCCCCCAAAAAAAAAAGAGCTACATATTCCAGCAATATTCAGAAATATAAAACTTAGGATGTTCATCAGGAGAAAGTATATGTATTTGAGTTTCTTGGTATATTCTAAAGTATTTGAATGATGTTCCTCAAATTTACTTGCATAAGAAATTCTCTTAGGGAAAAAAAGTGATAATTTATGCTAATAGCAATCGAATGAGACAGTCCTTACAATTTCTGTTATTTAAAAGTTTGGAAAGGTAGACGAGAATAGCATTTTGAATTTCTGTTGTTTAATAATAAATCTGCTTCTAGCAAGCAAGTAAGCTAGCAAATAGAAACCCTGCCATCTACGGAAGTGTTATTTTTTAATTTATGCATCATAATAAAATCATTATTCTTATTTCTGACAAACAAAATTAATTATCAAAATTCATATACATTGGCAATAACTGGAAGACAAAATTTATGCAAAAATAATAAAATTATATGGCCCATTATTTATCCTGTTTAAAAACCACCAAAACAATTAGTTCATAAATAAGAACCAATGGCTTGAGAAAGATTTTTCCTTAAAGCTAATTTTGAAAACAACTGACAGGTACAGACTCAGAAGAGAAAAAACTGCACATTTTAAACAGAAAAATAAACGCTAAATTCTGTCTTTTATGTGGCAGAAGATATGTTTCTTCGTTATTTAATGAAAAAATACACTAAAGAATAACATTACTGCTAATTAAATGTTATGGGGGTTTTGGCATGTATTCTTTACATAGACTCATGAAATGAAAACCAACCTGATAAAAGTTGAAAAAAATATGTTTTACTTGTAATAGTATTCTGTCCCTTTCTGTTGGGAAGCAACGGTTAGATTGAATGTTAGATTGCAGGTAAAGTATGATTTAGGTTAAAATTATGCTCTGGTGTGTGACAGATTATAATGAAACAGATTTGTTAGATTTGTACATCTCTTGTATGTGTTCTGAGTGGAGTGCTTTGAGTTGAATGACACAAGGAATGTATTCCACTCGTGTTTGCTGAATGATAGGATTCCCTTTGTCATCTTCCTTTGGTCACTAACAATTACCTGTATTCCAATGACAAGCAGTAACTTGTTAAACCACAGTAATGTGATTGCATGTCTTTGCCCTCAGGTTTTATACACCATGGCATCCAGATCTGCTACCATCATGATGCTTTTTTTCCCAGTCTCTACAATTTCTCACACACCTGACTGACTAATGTTCTAACCTCTGCGTTTGTTCCTAGAGAAATCCCCAGTCACCTAGCTGAGTTTCTGCTCAAACTGTCTTAATGTATGCTTAGTTTGGAACATCTCCTCTTACCAGCTTGCATAAGAAAGACTAAAAATATCTTACAATTATTTTAATTGTAGGAAGAAAATTAAAAGGAAAGAAACAAAAAAAAAAACCAAACCAAACCAAACCAAAAAAATCCCAACACTCTTCTCAACACCAACAAAATAATTCTGAGTTTTTTTTCTCTTGTATTTTAGTTGGGTTGTGATTTTGGGTTTTTGGGGTTTTTTTGGGGGGGAGGTGTTTCTTTTTTTTCACCTACTTGCTATGATTCTTTCAAGACAGACAAGCTACCATCTTTAAAATGAAAGGACTATTTTTTCATTTCTTTCTTTTCTATAACAAAATTGCATTCTTCTTATTAAAAAAGTTCAGATAGGTTAATATAGTTTAGAAGTTTTTTTACTGATATGTAATAATAAGAATCAAATGTAATTATTATAGCAAAATTAGCTTTATTTGTAAAGGTTATTACCAAAAAACTTTCCTTGAACATATTATGAATGGAAAATTTACAAATGACATTATGAGACAGGTGGGAAGGGACGAACACAACAGATTGCTATTGTTCTATTATATGAGATGGGTTAGGAAAGATTATGTCAGCCGTTGGTTCATTTGAGGAAATTATAAAGAATTTAATACTCAAGTGCTTCTGAGAAAAACTGTAGTTTGCATGCATTATGTAGCTCTTCTTTGTGTCCAATCACACAGTATACGAGTCTTTTCTAGGCCTTATCTATAGACCTAGTCCTTTCATCGAAACTGTAGAGAATTATGACATCAGGAACACTGGAAGTCCTCAGATCACACTAAGACAATAGCTGTTGCAAATATGCTCTTGTAAAAAGAAAGAGCTCTGCACAACAGTAAAAGCAACTATCCAGTTTGAAAGAGGAAACAATACCAGACACTGGGCATTGTCAAAATTAAAGCTGTCAGAACAATGCCTTCCCTAGTCCTTACCATGTATTTTAAACTGTCTTAGATAATTAGAGAGTATGAAAAAAAAGTGTCTGGTGCGCAACAAACCTGTAAGAATGTCAGATGTGGGTTCACTGGCAGAAAGGTATAGCTCTTTTAAAATTACAAAAGCCACAATTTGCCAAAGGAAAACATTTAAGTGTGAAAGCCCACTGAAGTTATGTTCCTAAAAGATTAGGTCTGTTATTCAACAAGACATTAAATATCATTCAGATGGAATTTGGAGTTACCTTGAGGAAAGCAAATCAGAGACAGCTTGCTGTCAAACTCCAATTTCTGACTTGCTGCTTCCATGGGAAGGTTCTGAAAACAAGGTACAGGAGAGGAGGGAGCTGGTATTCAGTAAAGTCTCACTCAGAAAAAAAGCAGAGCTCTGAATCCCCAGCAAACTGCTTCAGCTTCCAAACTTCAGAGTCGTGTTTCATACAGGGATGCTTAATGCACCAGCACTCAGCATGTTGGCTGCTTTGAATAAAAATTTAAGTTCCTGTATTTGGTTCATAGTTATATCTAGGCACCTACATTAGCACTGCATATTCAGTTTTGAGTACCTATATTTTAGATGTTGCAGGGCTAAGCATCACAATGCTGTCTGTTGAATCCCCAGCCGAATAATTTTCAAAATGAGATTTTAGAATAAAGAGAAATAAGGGATTAGTTATATAAAGAAGTACTAGAATATGTAAACACATATCGGCCAATCTGTGCCTAAATAATACCTATACTTTATATATGTAAAATGTGTCAAGATTGTGTCTGATCAGAATGTTTTATATATATTACAGTTCTTCTACATGTGCTTAGATCTTGCCTAAACAGACACACAGATTTGCTTCATGAAAATCTGTCTTCAAATTCTGTCATCATACTTAACAAATACCAGAAAGAGCAGGCCTGTTATATTTTTTCTTTGCTTGTTTCACATTAGCAACACAATCAGAAAATACTGCCATTACCATAGCTTAAAGAATTTTTCTAGGAAACACAGAGTGTATCTTTACCAAGAGGACTTTTAATGTTACTCTCCTACATACAGTAGGGAGCATTCAGCTACTGGGCTTGTTGTTTTGATATGTTTATAAATATATATGAATAACCCCAACCATGCCATTCCCAGATGAAAAAAAAAGCATAATTACATACTTCTGTCAAAGTATTTTGAAGGCACCAGAGGATTTTAAATGAAAGCTTATTACAGTATAAAAGATGCTTTTATTAAGACCTTTAAATATGTATAGATTTATTCATATGCATTATTTTGGTCTAAAGGCTTTTTTGTAGTTTCAAACTACGTAACTACGTAGAATGAACTATAATTACTATAAAATTTTATTGTTTGTTTATTATTGTATTTGCTAATGAAAATTCATAATTATAATTATTTCCTGTCTATCACTTAAGGAAAAAAACCAACCATCACCAAATATGATAAACTACTGTAAGATAAACTTGCCAAGCTCAGCTGTACAGTTGTACTTTCTGTTCCCAGATGAGGTAGATTCCAGTGTTTAACTTAACATTAAAATAAAAACCTATTTCTTTCATCATACTTGACGCCTCGTCATGGTTTAACCTAGCAGGTAGCTAAGAACCACACAGCCAGTCATTCACTCTCCTCCCCAGTGGGATGAGAAAGAAAACTGGGGGGTAAAATAGTAAAATTTGCAGGCAGAGATAAAGAAATTTTAATAGGCTAAAACCTGAAGGGAAAAGAATATTAATATGGATAAAAGAATCAGAATATACAAGACAAGTGATGCACAACACAATTACTCACCACCCGCCGAACAGTGCTCAGTCAGTTTGCAAACAGCAGCCCCTAGTCAGCTTTCCCCCTAGTTCATGTACTAAGCACGACAACACATGGTATGGAAATCCCTTTGGTCAGTTGGGATCAACTGTTCTGGCTGTGTCTCCTTCCAGCCTCTTGTGCTTCCCAGTCTTTTTGCTGGTGGGGTGGTGTGCAAAGCAGAAAAGTCCTTGACTTAGTGTAAGCACTACTTAGCAACAACTAAAACATCAGTGTGTTATCAACATTATTCTCATCCTCAATCCAAACCACGGCAACTGTATCAGCTACTAGGAAGAAAAATTAACTCTATCCCACCTTAAACCAGGACACATCTAATTTTGCATAAGATAAAAATCAAAACTGCACTGTTCCGATATGCTCTCAATGGACCATAAAGATGATGTGGAACTGCAAAACACTGGGTAGTGTTAGGGGTAACTCAAGACGCCAGTAGTTGAAATCCCGAAAAAGGTCTCCAGGGGTCTGTTTGTGGAATAATTTGGGTTTGCAATGGCAATTGTGCTTCTTAGATAGAAAGAGATTATTTATTTTGTTAAAAGAGCAAGTCAGGAGAAGCATCTCAACATTTTTTTTTTCTTACTGCAAACAGCTTCACAAATGATCTGGAGCTTACAGGTACACTTTCAAGCACTTTTTATAAAAAATGGACAAAACTATTAGATTGGACTATTTCACCTTGACTGTTAGGTTTTACAATGCTTTTGGTATGAGATTGCAAAATGCTGTGATTCAGCTGTTATGTTATACACTGGTGTTACTGCAGAATCTTTGTATATACACTACTACAGCAAACACTAATGAGTGCATGCAGAGCAGTTGAGTGAGAAACATCTCCTGTGCAGAGTGTAGGCAGTGTGTGTTTGGTAGCTAACTGCTGCTTATCTGCTTAGCAATAACACTCCTACTCTGCTAAATAAAAGAATTTAACGCAAGATGCTGCATGATAATCCAGGCTGTTTAATTGTCAGGTCACCTTCTGAACCTCTTGTGGATAGCCTTCATTTACAATCTTCTCGAAAGCCTGAGCGTAGTTAAGTCTAGGGATTAGTCCCATAGATAATAGGCAAAAATAGTGCTCAGGGATTGGATCCCTTCATTTCACATATGCCTACAACCTTAACACAAAGAGCTCTGTAACTTGCGTTACCAATGCATGTCCTCCTGACACAAAAGAAAATATGAAATATGCTGACTCAGTTTCACACTAGGAAGGAAGCAGTCAACTGAACCTTTGCAGATTAAAAAACTCTTTGGAAATAATTCTGTCTTAAAATAGTACAGCTCCTATACTGAGTCGAGAGCACTTCCAGAACCAAACACTATGCCATGGGGATGTGGCAATCTGCTCCACAGGGAGCTGGCCTTAACAGTAGGGGAATGTTTTTCTATTCATCAATACACAGTCTCAGTGATATTGTGAGCTTTCCTTTCATCTGGTTATCAGTGAAAATTCCTGACAATTATTCTTACACATGATATAACCACAATTTTTGTGCTTCCAGCAGAAAGAAAAGATCAGAATATAACTGAAACAGTCTTTTTTTTTTTTTCTGTAATCATGTCACATTCCAGAATACTATGGTACATTTTATACTATCTGAGCTTTAATTTGTTCCTCCCCTGGAGGTTTATTTTGCTTATTTAGCCTTTTTCCTTAGCTATACACAAAGACAGTATTAGAGTTAAAAATACAGTGTAACTGAATTTTTTCTTTAAAAGTCATTTGCTTTTGTTAATTTTTTAAACATTACTGTCTACTGCTCTTGAAAAGACTCTTTCTGGTTGCAAGCATATCTGGTTACATAGCTCCTATGATAAAGTCAATTTACCCTTTTAAGTAAAGATGTGGAAACTGGAAAGCAGAGTACATTTGATATAGAATGATATAGGAATAACCTAATGAATCGAGGAAAAATTAACAAAGCATATGAATATACCGCCTGTGAAGTAAATGACACTGTGCAAATAAGGAAATGCAAAGGTAGTATTATCACCAAGACACCCTAGTGAATCTGGGGGAAAACATAATTTTTATCACCATTGAAATAACTGTGATGATTTTCATCTATAATTATTTTTATATTCTGATAGCAATTAATAACCCTGTAATAGATTGTGGTCATTCAGTACTAAGGTATAATTTGATATCCAGATATACAATTTCCTTGTGTACAATGAATTCTGTACAGCACTGTTTAATTCTTCTGTCCCTTGACTCTAAAAACTGGTGAGGTGGCACAAAGCAGACAGTCAAGATATGGATTGGCATGCTCAAAATTTGTGTGTTCTCAGCTCATAGAAATGAGTGAACCCATGTCAGTTTGGAGAGTACACAGGAGGAAAGAAAAGAACATATTCTGAAAGTCTGAAAATAAATAACTTTTTACTCCTGCACACTGATTATCACTGCTGATACAGAACACTAACGGTACAGCAGCTTTGAGCTCTGAGTGCATGATGAGTGGGAAAAATTGAGGTCTGAATACACCCTAATATAAAACTAGGAAAATGTAATCAGCTCCCTACTGTGCCAATTAGACTACAAAAAAATAGAGAAAATCCTTTGGTTTCGTTTTGAGGTTTTTTGCATGTTCAATTCAATACAGTCTTCCACCTTAGCAAATTTAAAAAAAACAACAACAACAAAATCACCCAAAAACTTAACCCAACCCAAAACAAAACGAAAAGGAAGAGAAAAAATGTGATTAGATATAAAAGATCCAATCCTTATTTTTAGAAGCTTATTTATATTTCCCTCTTCTTTAAATCATACTATATTTTTGTCTTTTGTGGCAGTGAACATTCGAATCCATCTAATTACATAACAGAAAGCTCTATGGAAATTCCGTTGCAATGGGTATATATCACTTGTTTTAAGATTGCAGAAATATTCTTTGACTTGCCTTGCATTCCTTACAAGACTCCAAGTCACTTAGATTTAGTCATCCGAGCTTATGCTTTGTCTCTCTGGGAATGTATGCACTCTTGCTGAAGTCCCCAGCCTTAACAGAAGCCACTGAATGAACATAAAATGAAGGTAGGGCTGGTATCCTGAAAGGCAAAGTCTCCTGTTCATGCTGAATACACATTATAATTGCTATTAGTAACTCAGTTAACTTTTGCATTAACTCCTTCTGTCAAGATGCCTGGCTCCACATTAGGAATTACTCTTAATATTACCTCCAGAGGTTTCTCTTGCCACTTTCATTCTCCTTAATCTGCCTATCCCTAGTTTTTCCCTGCTTTTTGTTACCTGTATGTTCACAATAGAATCTGAAAATGCAAGGTTATCCTTTCTCTGTGAATTGATCCTTCAAGTCTCTGATTACAAGCAGAAGTAAGTTTCTTAGTCCTGTTTTACTGTCATGCAAATCCTCTGCAGATCACTGAGGAAACTGTGGGCTTGCTGTTCTCACAAATTCCCTCAACGTGAAGTCCTACTGGGCCAGTAATATACTTTCTGCTATCTTTCACTGTCTTTGATATCAGAGAATGTATTTTAAAAAGATGTATTTCACATAAGAAGGGACATAAGTAGATTTTATGTAAATTAAGTTTAAAAGCCTTCAGACTTATTTACTTGAAGTGATTTCCTATAAGGAAGGGCTAAAGGAATCGGAATTGTTCAGCCTGGAGAAGAGAAGGCTTTGGGGTGACCTAATTGCAGCCTTCCAGTACCTGAAGGGAGCCTACAAAAAAGATGGAGAGAGACTTTTGACAAGGGTATGTAGTGACAGAACAAGGGGGAATGGATTCAAACTGAAAGAAAATAGGTCTAGATTAGATATTAGGAAGAACTTCTTTACTGTGAGGGTGATGAGGCACAGGAACAGGTTGCCCAGAAAAGCTGTGGCTGTCTCATTCCTGGAAGTGTTCAAGGTCAAGTTGCATGGGGCTTTGAGCAACCTAATCTAGAAGAAAATGTCCTTGCCACGGCATAGGGGTTTGAACTAGATGATTTTTAAGGTCCTTTCCATACCAGGCTATTCTGTGATTCTGTGATTTTATGATTAAGAAAGCTGCATGGACACATTTCTCCTGCCTCTTGACAATTGAATTTTGATTAACTAGGCTTACTGTAGTGCTGTGTATTTCAACCAGGAATAAAATGATTGTTAGCACTAGGGAATAATCTGATCATAAGAAAGACTTAATGTGCAATAGCCTGTATGATATGGATGCAAATTTTAAATGTTTCAATATGTAAAATGGTCTTAAGGGCTTTGCAGTAGGTCTGTATAGACATACTCCTCCACCCAGTATTGGAGCTTAGCATCAGTAATGCAGTACCTTCAGCAGTTGAGTTTTTTTACCATTCTCTGTAGTTGTTCATTCACATAGTTCTCTTAACATTTCATGACACTGCATTCATACCATTTTATTCTGTAATTTGACTTGGGAATGTTTATATTTTGGGTAATGTATTTGAAAGGTGCACAATATGTTGAAAACAAATAAATCCAAGGATTTAAAGCAGTTCCCTTTGGCTATGGCACCCAGAAGAATTTGTAACAACTGTCTTGATTAAAGCTACTATAAAGGGGAATTCAGAAATAAAGTCTGCTGTTGCACAGCTGTTTCACAAGATGCTGTTTTTCACCTTAGCTTAATAAATTTTGAAACCTCCTCTATGTCCAGGCACTGCCTAGGTACTCTCATTTTTAACTGAAGACAAAAGGTTTCATGTCTGGCACTCTATACTTTAACACAAGCAACTACGACAGCATTTTTGCTTATAACTGACCTAATGTGGTGGTTTGAGACCCCCAAAAATCCAATTTCCGAGTCCAAGACCCCCTCCCACAACTCACCCCAGTGTGAGAGGGATTTTCCAGACACAACACAAGACTCAATATGGGGGGAAGGGAATTGTATTACAATTATTACACAAATAAATATTATAATACATTATATACACAATCCTAACTATGTCTCCTATGATAAAGCAGTATTTACATTGGATCAAATATCTTTTCCCTCCAATAAAAGTCCAGAAGGGAAGAAAGAAAGATCCTTTCCACATTCAGGGCAGCAGTCTCTCTCTTCTTCAATGCAGCAGTCGTAGCTGGAGTTGTAGCTGGATCTCTTTCCATTACACACAAGGGGGTCTCCTCTCACCCCATCGACTCCAAGTGAAGGTCTCTCTCCCCTGTGGACTGCGATAACCGGGACAAAGGTTCACCTCACCACGTCATATCACGAAGTGCAGGAGTCTTTGTGACAGTCCCTTCCTCAGGGGATTTAAGCTTCCCCTGAGTCAGAACATTTAGGGCAACTTTCAGTTCAGTCTTTGCCCCAAGCGTCCTATCAGAGCTTCTTTACTCTGTTTCAAAACTGCCAGTGTGGCAGCAGTGGGGGGGGAGGGGGGACAAGGCCACTTCCCCCGCATTCCGTCCGGATATCCTGGTCCAGCTTCCAGGACGTCTTGAGCTTCTCAGCTTCTCTCTCCAGTGCTGCTGCATTCCAAGACTCTTCTCAAATGGAAGTTCACCCCCATCTCCTAGGAGGGGTCTCAAAGGGGTTTTGGGGGAATTTGATTCAGTTCTTATTCCAAAACTGTCTTAGTTGAGCTTTCTCTGCTCTATTGCCAGCGCTCTCTCTCCTTGCAGGATATCTCTCTGCTTTCCTCAGCCTGGCTATGTGCCACATTGCTAGTTGCCGGCTATTTTCTTGGCTTTCAGCCATAGCTTTCCACTCAGCACTGCCTCTGCCACTGCTTTTCTGTTTTCTGCTGCCCACTCACAGTGGAGAAAACTCCCCCAGCTTTCTAGCCACAGAACTCAGTCCAGTTTAACACTGTTTCCGAGTTTCTGCAACCCCAGATGGGGGCTGGGGGGTCTTGCCCCCCCAGCGGGGCTCCTGGCCCCTCTCTCTCTCTCTCTCTCCTTGTGGTCTCAGAACATGACTACTACTACTCCAACTACCTCATCATCCTTCTTTTCTGGTCTGGTGTGATATGTTTAAATTTTGCAGGGGTGCTGATTGAGTCAACATCAAGAGATACCACCCCCTCAGGGGTTACCATTTTTTTTAACTCCAGGGAGAAACCCACTTTTTTTTCCCCACCACACCTAAGAATGATAATGTCACTGTATTGTTTTTTACAGTGTAGAAGAAACACTGGATTCACATTCACATGCAAATCTCTTCCATCTCAGGAAGAGGATAGGTTTTTGAGGTAGGATTCAGCTGAAATAGGTACTAGGAGAACTAATCACTAGGAGACTGAAATCTAGGGTTTTTCTAAGTACCCACATTAACAGCACTGAAATCAAGCAGTAATTCACATACAAACTTGAAAGGATTAAAAGCGAAAGATTAGAGAAAGAAAAATTTATGTCTTCTTCTTCACATACCGCTAAATTTTACTCGATGTACTCAGATTTTTGTACTAATGAAATGGCTATAGGTTTTCATTGATTCTTGACAGTGCAAGCGACAAGTGTGATCCACAGTCTTTGTCCAAACTCACAGTTCTCATCTCTGCTGTCCGTACTGTGGATACAGACAACGCAGAAAATCATGTCACCATGCTATTCCTGCACAGGAATAGCCTCATCAGCAAGGTGATCCAGTGATGACTAAACACCTCAGCAGTTTTATTCTTACATCTTTATTTTACTCAAACTTTCAGAACCATAAGTACACAAGGCAAATATAACTGAGTTCCAGGAGTGGTAAGTGTTGTTATTAAACACAGAATGAAATTCCGTCATCAAAAAATAAAATAAAATAGAATAAAATAGGTGTTTGAAACCTTAAAGTTCAAAAGTACAGTATCAGCAGGTTACAAAAACCTATCCTGCTAACAGTTCCAAAATTTTTCTCTCCATTACAGAAAAATGGTAGTTGCATAAAATTTTAATGAGATATGATTACCTTTTCAGGTCCATGATCAGAATTCAATTTTCTATTGAGCCTAGACCACAGATGTACATTCTACCACTCTCCACCTCACTCCTTCTTGACATGTTTTCTGTTTCATTTTACATATTAACTGTCTCAAAGTGTTTTGCTCTGAAAATCTGCAGATTGGTGACTTGCTTTTGTCTTGTAATGTCAAATGTACTATAGTTTTAATCTTTCTTGTATCACTTCTCACCCATGCTAGGGCATAAAAAACCTTCACATTTTTTTGTGCAGCCCTGTTATGGAAGGCAGGAACAGTTTTCATTTCCCATCCTATTTCTTTGTAGATTTCATAGATTTCATCTTTTGGGGACAATATATTGAATGTGCTGATGTTCTGCTGACCACAGGTACAACAAAGCCAAAAGCAAGACATCATCCACTTCTGAGATCAACAATGCCCATGCTGCTTTCTACCTTCTTCTTAGGATTTGCACTAAATGCATTGACTACTGCAGGGAAGGGAAGGGAAGTTCAAAAAAGGGAAGGCAAGACAAAATCATACAATCTCAAAAGTCTTTATTTGCCTACAAATAAGGGATTTTTGTTTGTTTGTTTGTGGTCCTTCCTTTCTTCCTTCCCTCCTTCCTTCCCTCTTTCCTACCTACTTTCTTTCCTTCCTTCCTCTCTGTTTCTTACTTTATTTTACTTATTTTATTTTATTTGTGGCAAGGCAACTCTGAAGAATTAGAAAGGTTAAAAGTGTCAAGAATGCAAGAAATCAAACTTCTTTTCTCAAAAATACATTATGAGGACTGCATTTTGAATAGATGTGAGATTCCCATTTCTTTGGAGAATAAACGTCAATAAAATGGCAAACAAAGACAATTTCTTACTGTCATATGTCTATTGTATATCCTAATTTGCAAACATTAGATTTTGCATGTGCTTTGTTTTGGTTTTAATAAAAATTAAGGAAAAAAATTATGTTCTACCTTAGAATAGCCAGGTTTTCATTATGAATTATAAGTATTTGGCTTGTATTTTTGTAATTTTTTTTTGGTAATAATTCAAGGAAGTATTTAGTAAACTATTTTCATCTCCAAGTTCAGTTCTTATTTCCCATTGCTACTATAAGATCAGTATGCATGCATGAAAATAAAAAGAAAACTTTTTTTATTCTTAAACCTCATTGTTGATATTTTTATGGGTTAAAAAAAATATAATTCTGTCATAATACTCATAGTGCGAGGAAGATGAGTCAGAAACCTAGCTGCCATCTCTGAAGGATTAATACTGTATCTTTGTGTTGTATTCATGAATGTACTCCAAGACACCTCTTCTAAATGAGACCAAAATAAAATTCACTTAATTTCGCATTAGTCACAAAGATGCATTTATTTTCCTGAAGCAAGGACTTGTCATACATTCAGATGTTCCACTCCTTCCCCTAGAGAACACATATGTCATCTACATGCTGTCTCAGCCCACCGAGAGAATAATAATTTTTAATAAGACTGCTATAAAAAGACAGTTAATTTGCACGTGAAATGTTTTGTTATGAGAGCAATTATAAAGAGCAACTATGATTACAGATATCAAAGCAAACAACCCTGAAAACAATTTAATTGTCTGGACAACACTATCAGAACATTACTAGGTAAACATGGTATATCAGTTGTTTACCAATGAGACAGAACACAATCAAAGCCAATGACAATAGTAGTGGACCTGCTATAGAACCAAACGTTCTTTGACGAAAATAAAACTGACATATTTTAAGAAAAAATAAAGTTCACTTTCATTGTTATACCTTTCTTTGCACACTGAAATTCTCTTTTTTGTTCTAGAAAATATTGATATGTCAGCTATGGGAGATTATATCCCACTTGTGAAATAAAAAGTTGACTACATTGATTTTTTCTGTACTCAAAACTGGATGGTTTGTGTTTATTTCATTATGTCCTCCACCAAAAGAAAGAGCACAAAGGCAAAATCTTCCTTTGACAAGTTGTAGATGAATATGGTTTTATATTTTGCATTATTGGCAATTATCACCAGAGACCTAAACATAACAACCTTTGTCTAGAAGGAAACAGTTGGAAGTAAAATAGAACATCATAAACTGTGCTTGCCTGTCAAACACAGATAGTAATGCCTGTCAACAGAGAATAAGAGTCTATTGAAAGAATGGTATTTTACTTAAATTTTGTGAATTCAGAACACTATATAATTACATGAATCTCCATAAAAGGTATAATTAGGACTTACTATGATAGTATTTGTTTGGAAGGTCATTCACTAGATATGCTTATACCTACTGGAAAACATTTATATGGCCAAGATTTTGACTGAGACACTTTCAAAGGCACTGAACTTTTCCCACTGAGGAAATGTAGGCTTATTTTAAAATAAACAGCCTACTAAATGCACATAATCTAGGCTCATTAGGAGTTCTTGGTTTGTATTCTACAAAGTGCCACTAATACCTTCCAGAACACTTTCTAGAAGAAGAAATACACTGTCTAAACCATAGTTCTCTGTCACCAGGGTACAATTGTCTAAATCAGAACAGATGTTTTTATGAATTCAGTAGCTGAAATAGATAGTTTACCTTAAGTTAGAAATGCTGAAGATTTATAATAGTGCATAATCTTTTAGGTGAAATTGCCTCAATTCTGTAAAATAGCTGTGTAGATACTTCAGAAAGAAGGAAGTTGTTATTTATTAGTTAGATGTGCACTTCTCACACTACAAAATCCACACTGGATGTTTGGTGACATGAACTCATACTTGGTAAGATTTCTCTAGAAATCTACTTCTCGTAGTCATTTTGAAAACTGTTTCTGAAAGACTGTAGGAGACACTGTTATTCTACTAGTTTTTATTCTCTTGAAGGAGAATATTTTTTTTACCTGGAATAAAAATAATTTTTACCATAAGAAATGAATGTTCCTGTATATTTCACCTTAACAAAACAGAGTGACCTTTTTCAGGAGCATTTTGAATGCTTTCTCAGTTTCTTACTCAGATGAAAACGTTTTCCTAGAAATCCCTTGTGACAGAAAATGTTACCACATTCCTTGAAGTATCTTGCTTAACAAATGCTAATCAAGTGACAGGCACCTTAAATGATACGTATTTCTCAGGGAAGTACATGGAACTTTGCTTGCTTACTTATCACCTGTAAGAAAATATTTGCAGACAACCATCTTTCAAAATGTCTTCCTTTGTCTACAGTGTGAAATCTTTCCTTTTACAGGGCATTTTAGTGTTTCAGAGCCTACAAAGGTGAAGAAATTTCTTTTTTATATACATTCTATGTATTTTTAGCACATAATGACTAACTAACATAATGCCTTTGCTATATGTTTTCCTGAACATGAAGATTATCTTTTTGCTTCCCAGATTTGGAAATGCATGTGTTGTAGACCTTTAATTGGTGTTTTTTTAGTTAATCAAGAATGTCCACAGATTATTTAATTCTTACAGTAATTCATAAACCTGTTTCATGAGACCTGTGCCCTAACATATTTTAACACTGTTTTGCAACCACATAGTTTGATAATTTGGTTTTTTTTCTAGTTCATTATAGAGGACATATAATTTATACATTTTAAGTGCCAAAAAGATCTCTGTCAACCTTGAATTTCATGATATTATTAATTCATGTATGTTTGATTTTCTTCAATGCAACCTTCTAGTCCATTGGCTTGTTCCACTTACAACTAGTAAATTTCTCCTGTACTTTCAAGCTTATAATTCAGTTCTTTGTTCAGTGCTATAAATAATTGCAGTTAGGCTAAAACTTTGTTACTGTCCATGCTATGCAAATTCTTTTTGCTCTTGCAAATGCTAACAAAACACACTGTAATTCTCTCATCTTTTCCAAAACACTGGATACCTTGTTTTATAAAACACTGCACGCAGCCTTTGTTTTGTCTTGCTATTTGTATGTAGTTCTGAACTCTGAAAACACCTTTCTGATTCTTTTTTCCTATAGTAATTTGGAATTATCATTATTGCTACAGGACTAGAGTATTAAAGACAGTACATATGCTTTAGTCCAGACTTCATGACTTCTTTGGCTGGCAAATTCAATTTTAAGGGGGTAATTCTGGGTCTCTCATATGACTTTGAGAGTTTTGTTGCGTTATAATCTGATCTGCCATTTAAACTCCCAAATTCAATGAGACTCATGTTTCAGTCTTATGTCTGGGACAGATTGCTTTATGATTCATTTTTTGAAAAAACATGAATTGATCACAAATAGTGATTGCTACAGTTCTGTAGCACTCAAATTCTAGCAATGTCTCCTGTGCCTGAATTAAATTAATATTTTGAAGGAAGAAAAGCCCAAATATAAATCCATAATAAACTATTGCAAAAATAACATTAACTTGTCTTCTTCCTGGTGCCACTGCTTGAAAATGCAGAATAAAATAGTCTGAACTTCCACTAGCTGTCCTTTCCATATGTAGAAGTTATTAAAAAGTTGTTAACTGCTGAAGTTGTTTTCACAAAATCATTTTTGAACAGTAATCTCTCAGTGTCAAGGAATATAAAAGGAACTACTTCATTGCTTGGGATTTAGTTGATTCATTAACTGAGATTTATCTAAACTCATGTAACTAAAAGTTCCAAGTGGCTCCTTGTAAAAGTGCTTTACATTTGGAGTTCCTCAGTTTCCAGCTCATACTGTTTGCTTATTTCTTACATGTCCGAAGGATACTAAATATCCCAGCTGCTTCACAACTCCAAGAATTCTGTCGCAATCACAGAGTTTTCAGTCCCATCACCTTTTCAATTCAAACATTTCTGGTCAAACCTTTGGGAGTATCATGAACTAACACAGGTGAGAATTGCCCCATCGATGTCCTTATCCTTTGCATTCAGAAGACTATCATACATGTATGTGTTTACAGACAAAATCAAATGCTAATTAAAGCTGAGTAAAAAATAAAAGTAAATGGTTCTGGTCAGAAGAAGGACATACACAAACTAATTATTGATTAATTTTAGTTTGACACTATTTAGGATAATGTGAAACCAAAAACGTCATGTGACTTTTTTTTACTGAGCTTACACGTACCTGTCACAGCTCTTCAAAAGAATCTTCTTACTCCTCTGGCAAGCAAAATGGAATTCCTCCTAAGAGAAATATCTGCCTTTTCAAAGCTGTATATATCTTCTTTCTATAAGTTTTCAAAAATAAGTTTGACTGCTAGAAAATTTTGTGATACCCAAAGTCTGGGGGTTTTTTAACAAGTGTATTGTTTACTAAAGACTATTTATTATCTAGTTTATGCCTCTAAAATGGATTGGGAAAAGACTGGGAAATGGAAATTTGAAACTCAGGTCTGGAAAATTAAAAGCCTTTGGATTAGGTCTGCACAGACTTTTGTTCTCCGTAAACTCCATGAGGTATCAATTAGATTGAGACGATAACAAATGTAGCCGTTAACCCAGCAGGTTAATGAACATCTTGCTGGGGGACTCTGCAGTGTTGTTGAACACCTGACTAATTTTCTAGTGTCTCGTATATGTCTGCAGGATATGGTCAGGAGAAGCAAAGTGCAAGAAACAGCTAAGCAGATGCTCCAGCTGTTAGAAGTACAAAAACCATATTGGTTCAAATTGGTTAGTTGCAGAGCCCATCAGTGACAGTGATAACACCTCTGTGATAAAGTACTTAAAAAGGGGAACAGGTACTGCAGGACAGCATTTGTAGCTGGAAAGAGGAGTGAGAATACGTGAGAGAAAAAACTCTGCAGAAATCAAGGTCACTGAAGAAGGAGGAGAAGAAGGTGCTCCAGGACCAAAACAGAGATTCCCCTGCAACCCATGATGAAGATCATGGTGAGGCAGGCTGTGCCCCTGCAGCCCATCGAGGTCCACAGAGGAGCAGAGATCCACCTGCAACCTGTGGAGGATCCCACACTAGAGCAAGGAGATGTCCAAAGGGGGCTGTGAGCCCATGGGAAGCCTGCACTGGAACAGGTTCCTGGCATGACCTGTGGGCTTGTGGTGAGAGAAGCATACAGCGGTGCAGGTTTGCTGACAGGACTTATGACCCCACAGGGGACCCACCACACACTGGAGCTGTCTGTTCCTGAAGGACTGTGGAAGAGACCTACACTGGGGCAGTTTGTGAAGAACTGCAGCCCATAGGAAGGACACCATTGGAGAGCTTCATGGAGAACGGTCTACCATGGGAAGGACCCCATACTAAAGCTTGGGAAGAGTGTGAGTAGTCCTCCTCCTGAGGAGGAAGCAGAGGAAGAGACAGTAAATGAACAGTCCCATTCCACGTCTTGCTGCACCACTCGGGAGAGAGAAGGTAGAGAAAACTGGAAGAGAAGTCGAGCCTTGGAAGAAAGATTTGATTGGTAATAAAATAAGCTAATTTTCCCAAGTCAAGTCAGTTTTGCCCACGATGGTAACTCTCTTCTTGTCCTTATCTTGTCCCATGGGACTTTTGGTATATTTTCTCCCCTTTGCCCAGCTAAGGAGGGGAGTAATAGAGTGGCTTGTTGGGCAACCAGCATCCAGCCAGGGTCAACCCTCCATACTAATGTAATTAGCCTACTCATAAGGCTCTAGTAGAAATCAGGTCAAGCTTGGATGCTATGAAATTTTAAATGTCCAGGTTTTACAATGGCAAGCAGGTGAGTTGCTTAAAGGTGTAATTAGCATAGTAAAAGAAAAATGCACCAGACAAAAAAGCAAGTTCATGACTGAATGAACTAAATGACTGAATTAATCTGCATATCTGATGTTTGAAAAAGTGTCAAATGAACATTACCTCTTACATGACTGATTTTTTAAATGCTGTTTTCTGCTGGACTTGGCATGGAATTAGGCTTTGATCTAGAGTGCTGTACATAGAGAAATCATAATTTACAATGTGTATGCTGGATACTCTTATTTCTGAAGGTATTGAAACATGCTTGACTGTTATGTACGGTATTGCTGAGATCTTTTTAGGAGTCAAAAATGCTGAGGCAGCCCTCAAAACTCTGTATACTGAGAGATATTGCAGCAAAAAAGGAATCTTATCAGTGTAGCTTTTTTTTGCAGCTTCTGCTACTGAGGGCTCTGCTAGATGTGACAAGATGCTATGAGGAAGCTTGTAGAGGTTCTGAAGCACAGCTGCTATTGGAGTACATAAGCAGTTATTGAGAGGACGGATGAGATGAAAACATTTGGGAAACTGAAAAAATGTCAGGATATAAGCTGAACTGAAAAGAAAAAATAAAGCTAGCTTGACATTTATAATATTTCTTTTAAGATGCCAGGGACTAGGGAGAAGTAAGTGAGCTAAATTACCTAATTGTCTGTAAACTGAGTCATAATTTTTGGAAATCTTTGGAATAACATGTAAAAAAAATCTATAATGATGAAGAAAATGTAAGAAAGCTTATTTCTGTTTACCAGTAAACTAAATTTAATATTTTTGGATTGTAACAAATGAAGGTGTGGACAAAGGAAAAGAGAATCTTCAATGAATAAAAATATTAATAGATATGAAGCCAGATAAGGTTCTTGTTCCATAAAAAGGTATAGAGTTGATTTCATTCTGCAAAAAAATCTCAACAAACACAATCCTTTGAAGACAAAGACAGGCTGTTTTTTTCCACTGACCATGTAATAGAAAAAAGTAATCTGCTGTGTCATAATACCATTATTTCTCCACACTATATCATATCTCTGAGCCTACACATCTTAAGCCAACATGGTATGTGATACACACAATTTACAGCTTTTTTACTGGATATCTTGCTTTTACAGCATAAACTCCCGTAGTTTACAACTGCAAATAAAATAATGGAATGCAGGGAAAGCTCTCCTGAATTAAGTGACTGGTCTCTGGAATTCATTTGGGTTTTTTCACACTAACTGAAAAGGACAGAAAAAAGTGTTTTAAAAAGTCTTGCAAATATTCAAAAATTCCACTAACATTCCAACTTAAATTCCTGAACAAAGACATTAAGTTTTCAGCCAATCTGATACCAAATTCAGTCTCTGTAGTTCTGCTGTCTCAGATGGGACTTTAAGCTTGAAAGCTTTCTTCTTTCAATATCTTTCTCTGGTCTTAGACCTCAGATAAGGCCTACCTTTCCCATAATGTTCTATGTGGTGTCCTAATCAGCAAACTCAGACTGAGGAAGTTCAGGCTGCTTTCTCTGGTGCACAGTCATCCGCAAGCCATAAATCTTTGATAGAAAGAAGAGTGGCAATTTAAAACATTTGATCTGAATGTCTTCAAGGCCTCATCAGAAGTTATAGTTTTAGCAGTGGCTCAAACCAATACAAAATATTTGCTTAGCTGCAACAAACCAAAATATATACATGTTTTTCTAAAACAGAAGTGAGGCTGAATTTTTGGAAGCTGTACTTTATATAGCAGTTATTTCAACAGAAACCACTCCAGATTCCATTCTGAATTCTCAAAAGTACTAATCATCACCATATGACTGATACTTGATTACTTATTTAGTGTGAGGTATCTTCCCATCACACACATCACCAAGTAAAGGGAAACAAATCTCATTTTTATAGTCCTAAGCAGAGAAAGCAATGGGTAGTCTCTGAGACAGAACATTTTGTCACAGTGGTATCCCAGAAAGTTATATCTTATTTTAAAACAACAACAATTGCTTAGTAGCAAGTAATACATAACATGAACATGACTATTTTGTTCACACATTTTCATAATGCTCTGGTAGTATAGTACAGCATAATGTGACAAATGAGATCCTTTCATTTTTCTACATACTACAAGACCAGAGGATATTTACTAACATAATTTCAGACAAAAATATTAGGACTGGAGAAAAAAAATTCCATCTGCCTTCAGATATGCATATGTAAAAACCCACATATTCCTTGAGTCAAATTTTGACTCCTAAACAGAGGTATAGAGAAGAACTTGACTGTTGTATTGCTTTTGGCTTGGTCACTGACCTGTCATGAATTTTATAATCTCATTCTTCAATCATGTATTTTTAATTTAATTGAACACATTAATTTAGATATTTTCTGAAATTAGTAAAGAAAGGAGAAAAAGAAATCTAATAACAATACTACTGTTGTTATTAGGTTCAGAAATTCATATTACTATGAATAATAACAGCATTAAAAAATAGATGCTTTTTTATGACTTACAGAAAAGCAGGATTTGCTTTCTAAAAAGTGTTAGACATGTTAGACAAGGTTGCGAAGCAAAGTTGAGCTATTTAGGGTTAGACAGGATCACTGTGATTAAGGATATATGATAAAGTGACCCAAAGAACTTCCCTGAATAAAGTGTTTCACAAGGATTTCCACACAGAGTTAGAGATCAAACCTCAGGACATAAACCCTGTCATATTTCATTCAGTGGCACTCTTCCCCAGAAGACACTAAGATTCTTAGGGCCCAACTCCTTAGAACCATAGAATCATAGAATGGTTTGGTTTGGAAGGGATCTTAAAGATCATCTGTTTCCAATCCCCTGGCCATAGGCAGGAATGGCATCCACCAGATCAGGTTGTCTCGAGCCCAATCCAACCTGGCCTTTAAACAGGCCTTGGGGATGGAGCATCCACAAGTTCTGTTCCAGTGCTTCACTACCCTCTGAGTAAAGAATTTATTCATAACACCTAATATAAATCTCTTGTGCTTTAGTTTAAAACTGTTCCCCTTTTTCCTATCGCTATCTGCCCTCGTAAAAAATCATTCTCCCTTTGTTTTATAAGCCCTATTTAGGTACTAAAAGATCAGTCGTTCGTGAATTGTTAGGATATCAAAAGGGCAGAATTTAGGCATTACTATTATTATTAGAAAGCTATCATACTGAAAATATTGATTATCACTGTTAGTCCTAATTCTCTGATTCTATAAGGAATTTACCATCTTTCTTTTTTAGTGTCTAACCACAACATTTCTTCTTCACAGAACTGCATCAGTGTTAATGCATTGGTGTAGTGCTAGAAAAAAGAATGAAGGAAGGCTGCGCAGTGCAGATCTTATTGTTGCATGTGCCTCTGAGCACATGCAGAGCAGCTGGTAAAAGCTAGTGGGAACACAGAGATCATCTCCTTCGCTGGCTCAGGAAATCGAAGTCTGGACTAGCTTCCTGTTGGATTTGATCAAAATCCAGAAATGAACCATTAAACCTTCTTTTCACCCTCATCACTAGCTGTAGGCTAGTCACAATGTGCCTGTCTGTTTCTGTAGAGAAGTGCTGATCTAGTGACAAGACCTTATCAAGACACAGTAACACACACTGACAGAATCAGGCTCCATATGTAATGTAGCATTAGTTGACTTTTTCTTTTTAAAAACATGGTGAATGTCAATCTCTATTTGAAGGAATAATTTATGACTTAAAGGAATAGCTAAGGATACAGACAACAAACTATCAATTTATACTCTATAGGTAGGCAAGATGAATCTGACACCGGTGACTTTTGTAAAATATGAGTACTCCTCAGGGAAAAGAGAATGTTATGATCTCTAGTTTGTCTGGTAAATTTTTAGGTCATTTTTACACAGTGGACTTGCTTTAACAGGAGTACTAGAAACTGATCCAGAAACATTCCTAAAATGAGCAGGCAACCATTGCTTGACAAGAGAAGTAGCAGTAGATGCTGGATTTTGATTTTCCATGCAGGATGATACCTCAGCTCCATAAAAGAGAGTATTTGACAACATGTTAAAGGGTAAATTTCATTCATTTCTGAAGAAGAAAGGCAGAGGCACTTGTAACTGGAGTGCAATTCCAGTCTGTGCAGTCAACGTTTTTGTCTAGATCTAAGAATCCATACCATTATCATATTACCATGGGTTCAAAGACGGCTCATATCTTTTCATATCGTTTCATATCTTTTTTTTGTGTGGAGACCCTGGGAAAATAATGCCCCTATATCATGACACATGTTTCAAATCACAATTTGACACTGAATGTCTAGTAAGTCTTTAAAATATTGAATATCAATCACGTCAATAGCATCTTTCTCAAAGGGCACATCATGGAGCATGCACACAAGTGTGCAAGTGTAATCCTTCAACAATGAAACGAGCATCATTTAGATTTTAGTTCTCATCAACATAGACATTCAACCAGTTTTTAATGAACCTATGTTAATTAGTCATTAATAAATAAGTTAATAAATTACATCAAATATCATCAGCTACATTATCATGCTTAGAACCAGGATCAGTATGAATGGCCTGTAATTCTTCAGGTCATCTCACTTGCCTTTTATACAGAATTAACTTGGTCCTTGGTAAAGTGTTTTAAAACTTTATCTAAAACCTATATCTTTATATATATCTTTATAAACCTATATCTTTATAAACCTATGCTTTATCTAAAACCTAATACCTGATAAGTTTCAGAAGTCTAAGTTTAGTAGTCAGTATTTTATATCTTTCTGGCTAATGTGAGGATGAAATATGCTGTCGACATAAAAAATATATTTGCAAGGGTTTTTCTCCAGATGTAGATCAAAATAGCAGAACACATGCTTGATTATTGGTGCTAGCATTTCAACAGGTGTCACATTTCTATAAAAAGAGAAGACAAGTGATACAGTTAAAATAAATATACGCTTTGGAGAACAGTAATTTTTCTCAGATCCAGTGGATGAAAAGTCTAATGGAAGAGGAAACAGGAGCTAATTTATAACACTGCATTTTAAAACAAAAATTACTGCCTTAATTACCCTATTATATTTTAAAGAGGAAAAAGGGCACTATTCCTTTATCCTCCTTAGTAATGTAATGAATCCTAGAAGGTAAAAAAATGCCTTCTCTATTTGAGAGGAAACACCTCCCTCTTCTGGGATTTTCAGTGAAGTGCCTGGCAATTAAGATTCTGGATGCTGCATGAAGCATTGTTTAGTCCTCTGTGCACATATCATAGAGGAAAGTTGGCCATTAATTCTTTTAAATCTAGTGTGTCATTAGCTTGAGGAAGTATAGAAAGATGCTTTTTTCTTATTATTCTCCTTGATATTTTTTATGTCCCAAGGACCTAATTGTCCTTTTCACAAAACTAATCACGAACTGCAAAAGCAAGGCAAAAGAAACATATGTTTTTAGGATTCTTCAGTTATTAGTGGCACATTATTAGCTTACTGCAAAATCCTATCCCATTTGTCTTAAATTATTAATCAATTTAAGACAAAATGAAAAGGCACTATCTCTGTATCAGACAGTTGCATGTACTGTGTTAAATGGTTGGCCAATTTTCATGAATTATTAATAAACACAGTAATTTAGTTGAAAGAAATTTCATTTCATTAATGTCTAAAGGATTAATAGTTACAGTCTGGTAACCAGTTTCCCCCTCTCTGTGAAGCAAGTATTCCCAAATTGTACCTACTGACAGCAGGTACATTTTTCAAATCGTAGGTGCATATTTCTAGTACAGTGCTCACCAAGTATAAACTGTTTCTTAAACTTATCAGCAGCTGCCACAGAAAATACTATGCTATTATAAATGTTGAAATGTTGAAAATCAAATCATCACAGGTGTAATGGTACCACGTTATGGGAAACCACTTGTGACTATCTTAATAGGAGGTGCTCCCAAAATGAACAGGGTCACAGACTTTATCTAGATTGTTAGTTCC
Source organism: Lepidothrix coronata (assembly GCF_001604755.1). NCBI lineage: Eukaryota > Metazoa > Chordata > Aves > Passeriformes > Pipridae > Lepidothrix > Lepidothrix coronata. The sequence continues at coordinate 1,862,055 of NW_016690261.1, forward strand.
AACAATCATAAGTTATGGGAGTAATATCTTCTTGCTGTGAAGCTTCCAAGATTTATGAAAAAAGGCATTGTGAACAGTTCTCAAGTATATCTTGTAGTCACAGTTTTGTACAAAACACTGTAGAATCTATTATAAATACAAGAAGGGCAATTATGTCTAACTCTAAATATTCCTACTTATCTGTAAGCACAGAAATATGTGTATATTTATGCATGGAAACACAAAAACCACAGTCTGTAAGAAAGTATTTTTCGTGTCTCTACAGATACATGAACATTACCAGTATAATGGAAAAAGTTTCATTGGGGAAGTTGATGTATGTGAATTCATAGCATGTGCACACAGACTATCAACTGAACTCATATGCATACCGGATTCATCCCTTCAAAGAAAGTAATTTATGATCTATGTGCCATGTAAGCGCTTACGTTATTTAATAAAAGGTAATGAATTTTGTAGCAAAACCAAGCATGAAATATATTTAAGATATTATAAATCTCTTTTTCTCATTAACTAACTTAAAAGGAATATAATGAAGAACATAGGAAAAGCTTATGATTTTCGCAAATAGTTCTGCTCATGATTATATATTATTATTTACAAAAATTAGGGACAATAGTCACTACAAATCAGAGGTTTGGGTAGGGTTACTTTTTATAAGTTATGCTCTCATACCAAGTAACCAAGCTGGTATGATTTATCAGTGCACATAGATTAGACCAACTAAACCACACTTAAACAAAAGTTACTTGATTTCAAGAAGTCCAGAGAAATCTTTTTAATCACTGAAGTAATGTTCTCAGCTCTTCTAACTAACACTGTCTTCTCTGGACTATCTCAGCATGGATTTTAAAAGCCTAAATATTTCTCTGTCACTTTTGAATCAACAATGTACTTCATCTTTCTCTGACCACAGAGTATATTTAAAATCCACCTCTGAATCTTGGAATAAATTTTGTCCCTTGTGAACCCTGTAAAACTTCAAAGTAGTTGTACCTTTTTGCTATACATAATTGTGTACATGCATAATACATACTTATAGCTCATTTGTAAAGATTACTGCAGTCTTACCTGCATTATATTACTTATACCCAACCTATAGCTTGTCAGTTCATAGACTACAAGTAAATGTATACAATTTATAGGAGAGAATTAAAAGAAAAGAAGAGCTTCAGAATCTCTATGCCAACAATAAAACAGATTCAAGTACTTTGTATGATAACTGTTCAAATGACCAAACACTAACTACTTTTTTCATTTTTTTTTTTTTTATTTTACAAAACATTCACAGAATCACAGAATGGTTGAAGTTCAACAGGACGTTCAAACCTCCTGCTTAAGCAGACTGTCTAGAACAGTGTCCAGATGGATTTTAGTATCTCCTAGAATGAATACTCCATAGCTTCTCTGGACAATCTGTGCCAGTGCTCAGTCACACTCACAGTGAAAGTATTTCCTAATGTTTAGAGGGAGCCTCCCGTGTTTCAGTGTGTGCCTCATTGCCTCTGGTCCTGTCACTGGGCACCACTGAGGAGAGTCCGGCTCTGTCTTCTTAACAGCCTCCCGTCAGGTATTTATACACATTGATGAGATCCCTCCTGAATTTTATCTTCTCCAGTTTGAATTGCTCTCTCACATGAGTGATGCCCCAGTCCCTTAATAATCTTTGTGTCCCTTTGCTGGAGTCTCTCCAGTATGTCCATCTCTCTCTTGTACCAAGGAGCTCAGAACTGGTCACAAGACTCCAGATGTGACTTCACCAGTGCTGAGAGAACAGGAAGGATCACTTTCCTTGACCTGCTGGTAACAATTCTAATACAGCCTAAGACACTACTTAATATTTTTTTCGAAGGTCATGATGCTGGCTCATGTTCAGCTTAGTATCCACCAGGACCCCCAGGCTCTTTTCTGCAAAGTTGCTTATGCTGGGGCCAATAAGTTAGAATATTGGTACATGAGGTTGCTCCTCTCTAGGTACAATAATTTGTAATTCTCCTTGTTGAACTTCATGAGATTGCCATCAGACCCTCTCTCCAGTTTGTTGAGGTCTCTCAGGATGGCAACACAAGGATCTATCAGCCACTCCTCTCAGTTTTGTGTCATCTACAGAATTCCTGAAAGCACACTCTGCCCCATTATCCAGATCATTAATGAAGACATTAAACAGGATTGGACCTATTATACAATGCTGGCGTACACCACTAGTTACTGGCCTCCAGATAGATTTTGAACCACTGATTGTCACCCTCTGGACATATCCCATCAGGCAGTTTTCCATCCACCTCACTATCTTCTCATTCATCCTATAATTAATCAACTTGAAAGTAGCATTGAGGGTATGTTACTGGCGGCAGTATCTGTACTGACAGCAGCAATAACAACAATAATACTAATAATAATGTGTCCTAGTTTCAACCAGAACAGAGTTAATTTTCTTGCGGTAGCCATGAGGGGGCAAAGCCTGGAGCTATGTGGGCGTGTCTAGGCTGTTATTCAATACCATGTCATCATTGGGGGATGGAAGTAAGGGACTCTCACTTCTGTGAGGAAGGGAACGTGGCTTCAGGTGGAAGAAAAGGGGGACACATGGATCCTCTGCCACCATTTCCGTTCCTTCTTTTCTGAGGGAGCAAGTGGCAAATGTGGGGGTGGAGTGGTGCCAGTCCGATCAGAGGGTTTGTCTGTCATTGGTTTTTTGTTGTCTTGGGTTTAGGGAAGGATCATGGGTGCAGAGGGAATCACTGAGCCATTTTGTCTTTGTCCAGGAGCTGCGTGACACCAGTGATTACATCACATTGGTTAGACTCCATGAGCATTTTGCCTCTTTTTGTATATTTTTGATATTAACTTGTTGCTGTTACTGTTACTCTTCTTATCTCACTGCTTTTCCAGTAAGCTGTCCTTATCTCAACCTGGGATCTCTGCCTTCTTGTCTCTCTCTCACTGGAGGAGACTGGGGGGAAGTGAGCAACTGCATGGAGCTTAATTTCCATCTGCGTTTAAACCACAGCATAATGTTATTTCTTTACCTAAACTGCTAACGTTCAACTTTGGGATTTCAAAATGTTTTCAAGGGAAATCCAAATATCATTTCCCGGGGCATCCTGAATTTTGTGAAAGGACCAGATTTACATGACAAGTACAAAACTGGTCATTGCATAAAGCCAGTGTGGTCTCAGCCATAATTTTACTTAAATCCCTGGGATTCACTATGTACTAATAAACATAAAATAAAATCAGGCATGAAAAACCTCCAAGCAATTAGTCAGCTTCACATGTGCCCATCAAGAACTGCTTGGGAATGCAGGAACAACTGAATTTGGTGAAACTTCTTTGTCCCCAAGAACTGCAGTCATGATCTCTTTAAAAACAAGCACGAACAAACCCCACGCATTTGAAGAGCCAAGGATAATTTTGGTCTAACTGAAATTAATATCTAACCAGATACTTTTATTGTTAATAGTGTTATTATTACACATGTATTACTAAAATAGTAAGTTACTTAGGTTCAAATAAACACAGATAACCTCCTTATTACTATTCTGAAAAGTGATTTGTAAAGAAAAGCGACTGTCACCAATCCCTCCTCTCTGACACTATGCATCTTTGCTGATGTCCCTTGGGTGTGCAGTCCAGTGATACCAGTTCCTCTCAGACCAGAGCGGTGAATGTTGCAAGGAGGGTCAGCATCAGTTGGTCCCTGTGGGACACAGTGAGTGTGACACCCTTGACCCAGGCACCCAACTGGCATGTTGGGTTTGTATTTCTACACTCCACTGTCTACCCTGAAATGAGGATGGTCTCATCACTGCTGCCTTGTCATTTCCACAACAGAAATTGCAACACCACCACAGAGAGCACCAAAAAAAAGACATCCTGTTTTGGGTCTGTGTCAAAACCTGAATCTGTCTGTTTCCTTGGGATTTCTGAGGAAGAAGACCTTCCATTAGTTTTACTTGAAGCAGCATTGACCCCATCTTAATATAGTTTATCCTAATAGAAGATAAGAAATAAATCTTTTATGCAGTATGATTTATAACAATGTAATTAGTGCAAGACTTATTTTTTTCCAAAATGGTTCAATGTTTTATAACTAAAAAAATAAAATTAGAATGTTACTTGCATTCACAATAGACAAGCAAAAAATGAGCCAGAAAAGGCCAGGGAGTTTAAATTGTTTGTTCATTATGGATCAAGGTGCTATTTTGACGTTTGATTGTATTTTCACACTCTGAAGTGAGCTTTATTCTAGTTTAACAGATGATATTTAAGCAGTCTTTGCAGGACCCCTAGTGGAGAGACTTCTCTACAAAGCATTATTTGCAAGAGGAAACTATCAATTTGCAATAATAATACCTGGGTTCAGCTGATCCACTGTCGTTTTTTTTTTCCCCTTGTCAATCTTAAAGATCAAATTTACGCACCTATTAAGGTTTTCTGAATTATAAGTAAAGGAAAGGAAATTGACATATTTGTTTTGGCAAGTGGTCATACATGAATCAAATTCTACTTATAAAAGTCTAGTGGAAACCCATTTGAAGACTCTAGAATTAGAGGCACAATAAACTGCATAACAGAGCACAAATTGTACTGATTTTTGAAGCATTAGTTCAAAAAGGGAAGCTTTTGGGATTTTTTTTCAAGCTGATGAAAAGTACTTATCCAACAAAGCACAGCTGTGAGAGTAAGTCCAGTATAGTAAGGCATTTTAGTATTGCAAAGAAATAAAATCCTGAACTGTATTTGATGTGAGGGTGGTGAGGCATCCTTTACTAAGGGGGCAGTGAGGCGCTGGAACAGGTTGCCCAGAGAAATTGTGGATGCCCCAACCCTGACAGTGTTCAAGGCCAGGTTTGACAAGGCTTTGATCATCCTAGTCTAGAGGAAGGTGTTCCTGACCATGACACAGGGATTGGAACTAGATGGTTCTTCAAGGCCCCTCTCAACCCAAACCATAACTTATGATTCTGTGGATATATTTTTATGTGGTTTTTTTCAAAATAATTAAGTCTCAGATATTCAATAGTATGTTTTAATTATATCATAGTCCACAAAGAAAGAGACATGAGGCAGAAATTTTTGGTTGAAGTTCAAAATGTATCTTATCAAAGTTATTGTTCAACTTTATAAGATCAGAGTTCTTTAATTGTTCAGTTTTTTAAAAACGAATTCCCCTGTTCCCCCTACATTGATACTATGAGCAGTCAGACAGCTACAGTGAAACTGCCAAATTTGATATTCTTTTTACTTTCTTGGTCTTGACATAAAACCTGTAGATATTTTAATTTTTTTGAGTTTAAGCATCTTTTCCCCCATACCTTACTCTCTTTTCTCCAAGGAAGAAGTAAAAAGTACGTCCGAGTTCATCAGTACTTGAAGCATTTACCTGAACTCTGGGAAAACAAAATCAATTATTCTTGTTCCTTGTAAAGCAAAGTCTTGAACCCATGTGTTCCACTTCTTCCCAAATACTGAGTAGAGTGTCTGTACTAGGAATGTACATGGAGTCAGGAAAAAATGTGAAGAACTGCTACATGACTGTTAGCATTCATCCTGAAATAGTTTGGCCAGTGCCAGGGGGTGCTTGTTAACAGTGTTAAACATGAATCCCAGCATGCTACATGAGAGAAAGTACTCTTAAAAGAAATATAGGGGATGCTGCCCTAGTTTATGAGAGAAAAAATATACTGTGGTACTGTACTGTTTGTCCGTACAACCAAGTCTCAGTTTTTATAGGGACAGATATATAGTTTATGGTATTTTAAAAGTGCTTGTTTAAGTCTCCCTTGTTGATGTTATTCCTCTTTCGAATCTGAATTATCCATCATACCATGGAATCCTTATTTATTATTTCCAAGACATAATGAATATTAAAATGTAAGAGGAGCATAGCTTCAATTATATTCAATTATATTCAATTATATTCAGTATATTCTAAAGAAATACCTGTAATAACCTATGTAATGGGTTGAGTGCAGGTATAAATTCCAACACTTGATTCAAGTCTAGTAGATTATTGTCTTAGTGTCTTCTGCATTCTAGCTGTCCAATGTGATCATTTAAGCAGGTGGAAGAATCCAAGTGTAGATCCCATAGTAAAATTCATCTATTTTTGAATGGTTGGAGTTAGTTTTGGCATTTTGTGCTTGCTGGTTGCTATATTGCCCCAGCAATATAGAGGTTTAACCTCTTAAGCTGTAAATGTTTGACTCAACTGTCTTACCATAACTTTCTGAAGTTAAAAAACTTGGAGATCGATCTCCTGTTATTGCTGAGGTGATTTTCAAATACTGACAATGGAGTAATAGCACCAATGAACAGAGGAGTTTTTCATAGACAGAGCCAGTTTCTAGGAAAAAAAAGAGTCTTAAGACTCCCTTTCCAGAGGTCTAAGAATAGGTCTGGTTAACAAGAGGTTAGAAGAAGGAGTTTAAGGAAGTGTATGCAACATAACATTACTTCTATAGTTTGAAAGTACAAACTTTTTTTTCATTCTTTCTGATCTAAGTAGGCATAGATAAATGGAAGTGAAACCACAATGGTTCTTGAATTCATGAAACTGAAACCTCTTTTAGCCATCAGAAGTTGGAATTAGGCTTTTGATGGTAAGCAAGCATCTACTTTAGGACTGTAACTCTTTGTTACAGATATTTTTTTTCCCCTGAGGTGACGTGAAAGGACAAATAATATAACATAAACAAACTCAATATAGAGGCTGAAGTCGGGAGTGCTCCATAATAGTAACTAAATGCAACATTACTCATTTCAAGTAATCCCTGGAGCTTTTAAGGCCAATATTTTTTCATTTGTCATGATAAAAAAAATATTACTTTTTCTATTGTTTCCAAAACCCTGCTTTTCCATTATCTGCATAGCTGAGGTCAAGGTGAATACTTGCGTTTTTTCAGTCTACCCTGTTTATCTTTCAACTAGTGTAAGCATTGTGAAAAATGAAGCCTGTAAGTACCTAGTTTTCACATTGTCCCATGTTTCTTATTCAGTTTATTTTTTTCTCCCTCTTCAGTTCTGTGCAATAAATGGATAAGATACTAGTGAATGGGGTTTCAAGGTACTGAAACATGATTCTTTTTACTTACATGCACATTAATGTATAGGACAAAGAAAGGACTTCTGAGCAGTTATGGTTGTCATTTGCAATGCAGCCTAACCTTTTCTAACACAGATAAATGCCATTATCTGTAGGACAGAACCTGTTTTTTCTTCATACAAGGTTGACATTGAAAGTTTTATAAGGAAAATAAAACAAAGGAAAATCAATAACAGAGTGGCATTACTGGAGAGGCATAGGGGGAAAATTATGTATTTTCTTTCAGAAATATGAAAACTGAAGTGTTTTGTGCAACTGTAAATTGTATTCTGTCCAGTCATATGCACCTAGACAGTTTCCTTCTTCTTTCTAACAGCTTAAGTTTAAAATTTTTACGTGTGCGTAATTTTACACAACACATATATACACTTGAAATACATTCCCTTCATGCCTTCATTTTCATTCTTTAATACTGTTACTAGGGACTATTCCAATGCCTTCATGCATAATATGCTTTCAATGTAAGTTTGCATCACTTTTTGAAAGCAGAAACTACCCATGCTCCAAGCTAAAGGGAAGTCATGTATCTACCTTAGTGTGGTATTAGCTCGAACTGTGAATCAGATTTATGAGTTTGGACTCAATGCTGTGCTATTACTAAAAGCTTAGTCAGCTTCAGCATAGGCAAAGATCACTTGCAACTTTCTGCAAAAGACTATGTAGACATACCCTTCCATTTTTATACTACTGCTAAATTACACACAGTTGTATTGCACTTTTGAATTATATATTCGCTGTTATAATTTTTTCATGTAACCAGAATCTCAGTTGACCATCTGAGTATTGTTGAAATTGCATTTAAATTACCATGATCTGTTAGTTCTAGGTTTTTCTTTCAGGGAAGCTGGGTAATATAAAGTCATAAAAAACTGGTTTGCACCCTGTTTCGCCCTGAGATGGAGCTGTGATACAGGCTGGGACAAACAATATACTTAACAACTCACAAACACTCAGAGGTTTATTAGTATAAATATAGACGTAGTGGCATTATCTCTTCGATGATCAGAGGATGAGGGAGTTTTAATGCCTTATACATTGATGAAATTATGATAATACTTAAACAATTTTGATCTTATACCAGTGATTCATCTTTTTACTTTCAAATCCTATGGCAGATGAACTAAATTTTGAGAATAACCCTTCTTTCTTTGAGGGTTATGATAGGTCTTTATCCTTACATGTGCAAATGAATTGACATGTTGAATTAACAAATACTTCTGTACATATTGTCTCTACATTTAATTATATGAAAACTGAAAATTAATTGTTTAATTTCAGAATGCCCATATGAACATATAATTATATTTTTAGGTGTCAGTTAATTATTTAATAAAACATGATATTTCTTCTAGTTCATGCAGATCTCTTCTAAGAGGGTGAGAAGTGTGGAGTTTCTGTTGTAGACCAGTGCAAGAAGACCAAAACTATGATTCTATCTGTTTTATGGGAAAAGTTAGTATTGCTAGCACTAACACTCCTGAAAACGCTAACACAAACAGAACTATTCCCAGCTGCTGCCACATCCAAATGTTAAAACTTCAATATGTCTCTTTCTTGGATGCAGTTCCTATAGGTCTCTAGCTTTTGTTTTACCACCTGAATAATTCATGAGGAACAAGACCAGGTCCTCAGGAGACAGATATGTTTAGAATGCTAAGGGAGTAAGAATTTTCTTCAACAATTTTGTTGCAAGAAAATACAAAGTGTTACAGTATATTGATTGTGCTTCTGTTGTGTGTATTTACTTGTAGCTATCAATTCATCTCTTCATTTATGATAAAAATAGATAAAAATGCTATGTGTTCATTTCTGCCTCAGGATTTTCATTTTAAAAATAAATAAGAAATAAAATGCGGATAATTATATATTTTGAGGAGTTAATTTTTGACTGTTGAAAACAAATTAAAGCATCATTTAAAACAACAAAAAAATGAAACTTTAGTCATTGTTCTGAGCAGTGGGTTATATTTCCCATTTTAAAAAATGAGTAACTATGAACTTACACATAATTTATTTTAAATTTACAGAAATATGTAAGAGAACATACACCTTGTATATTTTGTGCACATCTTCTGTGGTACATTAGATCAGACTGATGACTTAAAATACATCACAGTGAATATTTCAGTTCAGAATATTGCTGGATGGTATAATGAGATCAGAGGACTGTAAAATGTGAGAGCTGTTTAGTATCTACACTTCCTTTTTTTATTATTTCTTATTCTCTGAGAACCATTAAAGATTTTCAAACCTTTCATTTCACCAGTAATACTAAATTAGTGACAAAAAAAATTGGTTGAAAAGAAGAAGGTGGTTTTAATCTTCAGTAGATGTAGTTTTGGTAGAGGTTATGGAAAACACAGTATGATGTCTCTTGTAAGTTAAAGGACCAGGGGCCCCAAGTTCTCGGTGAGTGCTCTAGCAAAAGACATCTGTAGAATCTCATGGATGCCGGCTTCTCTTCAGATCTTCTTACAGAAATGAGATTGATTGTATATCTTTCAGAATAGAGATTTTCATGGAAATCTTGTACCATGTTAAAAAAAAATTTCTAAGTGATCTACTGGAAAAAATCTTGTTTCTCTGGCTTTTATTAAAATGTGATATTCAGACTCAGAAACATTTCATCTGAAAATTTCAGGGGAAGGGAGAAGGTGTAGTTATTCAAAAAGGTTGAGTCTGATCAAGCTGACATTTTCAATGGAATACTAACAGGTGGCAAAATATTTGCTAAATTCTATTTTAAGTGAAATATGTTCAATGAATTATTCGTGAGTTATCTATGAACGTTCTTCCATTAATTCAGTTATTATTTAATATTTCTGGTGTTTATATACACACATACTCATGCACTCATATATGAAGATTCTTTCAGAGCTAAGTTTTAATTACATGTATTGGTTGAGTGTTACATTTTAAATAGCTTGAGTTCATGGGGTGAAACAAAAGGTCAAGTGTAATTTCTGGAGCTCAGAGTAAGCTAATCAAAAAAATAGATAAGGAAAAGTTTAATTGTCAAATTAAAGACTTCATAATTAATAACTCAGATAAGGGTCATTTAGATCAGTTTTTTAATATATGTTCTCAACTAAGAGACTACTAAGACATTTATAGAACATTTTACTGTACTGTAGTTCCATATAAAGGTTTTATTAAGAGATAGTTAAACATACAAAGTTCAGTGTCAGGAAATAACAGGCTAAGTTATATGTGCTGAACTGTGCTCTTGTTTACAAGTACACTATCAAGAGTTGTACCTCAATGAGGATAAAAGAGAATGCCAAGTTTGCTCAAGTTACCAGGTAAATCACTTCCAGAAATAATGGTACCTTCCAGAAGAAGCAAAAATTAAAGGCAAATTTGTAGAAGTTACACTTGCTGGGCATGTTATTACCCAGTTAAAACTATTGCTTCTATTCAGAAGCACAAACTACTTTGGTAATAAATGTTTTGAGCTACAGGAATTATTTTTTTCCCCTGTTTTGTATTTTTTAAGTGGAGTAATAGAAGATGTATTTCTAAATACCTCAAAGCTTGTTCAGTGTTTTAAATAGTCATAAAATAGCCAAATATATAGTACATTTTGGCTTATTGCTTCTTTGAAAATATTGTACATATTTGTTATGAATGACTATAAACAAAATCTTCAGAAGTATAGGACAGGGATATCAACCTTCTGTCCTCTGAAATCAAGGAGAACAATTTACTTGTACAACCTTTATGGCACTTAGTCTGCATTGTCCCTAATCTTACCTAGTGTTTAATGATAAAACTGGAACAGGGGCTGTGATTATCCTATAACATCAACAAAGAATTTCAGAAAGTATTTAAGAAGTCATCAGATGTGTGTGTTTTTATACGTTGACAAGAATATTGGTTATAATTGATTCTTTCCAGTTCCTTAAGGCATTACATCAAAATATCCCTGATGTTATTTTACAAGTAGGTCTGGGTATACTAATGTATGTAGAAAATTACTTAAATATATGGATTGGTCACTTAGTAGCAAAACTAGTTAACTGTATATTTTGAAAATTGTATTTCTGAATCATAAAAGTATGAGTTGCAGCATCGCCACTGGGAAAACCCAAAACCTGAAAGTGTAGGACCTGTTCTCACCAATGGGATATATTTTTAATTAAATTTGCATGTCTTTTATTTTCAATTTATGGAAATATGTAAGAGGATGAAAAACAAGCTAGTGCAAACTGGGAATCTTTTTATTGTCTCAAATTAGACTAATAAAATAGCAATGGATATTGACAGATCTAGGCAAAAAACCATCCAGCAGAAACACTTCCATGCATTAAATTGAGTCATGTTTTGCATAAATTAGATAAGGTAGGACTGCACCATGGCTTTAAAGTTTTCAGTAATATATAGTTTCTTAAAGATATATTCTGAAACTCAGATATAAACACACTGTGTTTTGTTCGTTTGTTGTTTGGTTGTGAGTTTTTTTGTCTTTCCAAGGAACTTGGAAGTTGTCTTCTTACAAAAACAATGATGGAGATAATTTTTTATCAGCTTAACTTGTATAACTTTTTTCTTTCTCAGTCGGTATTTTTCAGTTCTAGAGCACTGATTGTTAGATTCAGTTTCTTTTAAATGTTGATACCATAAAACTTATGGTCATTAACATTTCTGTGATACTTTTCACACAAACAGGCTCAGAGAAGGAGCTGATGACCTCTTCTTTCCGGTTTCCGGTAATAGAATGCAAGGGGATAATTTAAAGCTGTGTCAGGGAAAGTTCAGACTGGATTCTTCACTTAGAGGGTGGACAAACACTGGAACAGGCTTCCCAGAAAAGTAATCATGGTCCAAAACCTGTTGGTGTTCAAGAAGGTTTTCAGCAATGTTCTTGCATATATATGGTTTAACTTTTAGACTGCTCAAGAGTTGGACTGGATGACTCTTGTAGGGTCCCTTACAAATCAGAACATTCTATGATTCTAAAACAAAATCATTTATTTACAGATCTTGTATTAAAAAGCACTAAAAAACCTCCAAGCATTTTGAATCTTTTGTTATAGTATGAAAATATCAGTAGTATGAAAATATGTATATGTAGTATGAAAATATTCCACAAGTTCCTTAGTATCTGCTTTCAAAGATGGTTGCTCAAAGTATCATTATGACCCACTGATTATAATAAAAGAACAGAGACAGAAAAATTTCTAACCTTTTAAAAAACCAAGAGACAACGAACAAGAAAATACATAACACAACAAAACAAACAACAGTTCTGTGAAATAATTTGTTTTGAAAAAGTTGAATATGATGTTTCTTATGACAGGTTTTCAAGAAGTAACATTGGAAAGGACTTTAAAAAATTGTCTAATCCTTTATGGCCCTAAAGGTGAGGTCAATAAAGCACATTTTTAAAACTCCTATCACTTTTTCCTCTGCATGTTCTTTAAAACCCTAGACCTCTGATCAAACACCTTCATTTGATCCTGCCGTTTTAAAGTTATTAATAATTTCTAGCATGAATATACTTTACTTCAATTTAGACCTATTTCTTTTTTTTTTGCACTGTCCAGAAGAGATATGGAAAATAAAATATTCATTTCCTTTTTGCAGCAGCCCTTTACAGATCTGAAACTTGTTTTCATGTTCAACCCAAACTGAGATGGATTCACTCAATCTCTTTTCATTCACACTTCGTAAAATCTTTTCTAATCCCCTTCTAGTCATCTGTATCTGTTCTGAAAAAGCAAATTTAGACATGATAATCCATCTCAGGCCTGCTGAAACCAGGTTGGAAAAAGTCTTATTTTGCATTGTTTATACATCATACATATAATATTTGATTTTTTTTTCCAACAAACATTTTTTAATTAAATTTAGCTGACAACAAAAAGTAGCCTCAGACCTTTTCTTTCCCCTGCAGAACAACTACTTTGCATTCACAACATATTCTGCACTCATACTATTGAAAGGCAAAGTATTGTTGAATCATAACAACATAGAAATCAACCCACCAAATAAAAACCTTCTTAAACACTCTGGTACTTGCAGTTTTTCTATGATGTTGTGGTTTCATGATGCTTGCTAATAAATTTTTATTTACATTATGAGTTATGAATAAAAAACCAATGAGTTTAAGTTGCTGTTCTTCCTGGTTTTTTTAGTTGGAGAACCCCTCTTCAGAGCTTGATGTTAACAAAGTAAAATTTACCTAGACCTTGAAAGAGCGAGCTTGTAACAAGGATAGCACAGTTCAAATATTGAGGTTTTTGAATTCCTGTGTTTTTTGCACAATTCTTTTTTTGTTTGGCTTGGTGGTTCTTTTTGTTGTTGTTATTTTGTGTTTGGAAGTTTTTTTAATAAGTAAGCACCACAAGTAAATTAATTTCATCTTCTTGTAACCATGTGTCCTGGTTTTGGCTAGAATATAGTTATTTTTTTCCTGGTAGCTGTTACAGAGCTCTATTTTGGATTCAGTATGGGCATGATGTTGATAACAAACCCATATTTAATTTTTGCTGAGTAGTTCTTACCATGAGTCAAGAACTTTTTAGTTTCCCATGCTCTGCCAGTGAGAAAGTGCACAGGAAGACAGGAGGGAGCATGGCCAGGACGGTTGAGCTGAACTGGCTAGAGGGATATTCCACATCATAGAATGTCATGCCCTGTACATAAACTGGGGAAGTTGGCCAGGAGATGCCTCTTGCTGCTTGGAGACAAGCAAAGTCAGTGGATGGTGAGCAAATATATTGTGCATAATTTTTTTCTCTTGGTTGTTATTTCTCTCTCTCTCCTTTTGATTATTATTATTATTATTGTTGTTCTTGTTGCTGTTGTAATCATGATAATTAGTTTTATTAGTATTACTATTATATCTTTTTTTTAATTATTATACTATTCTTATCTCAATTTTATCTTATCCTAATTTTTATTCTTCAATTCTCACCCCACTGAGGGTGGAGAGTGAACAAGGGACATGTTACTTAACTGCTGGCTGGGGTTAAATCATAACACCATGAAAGAAAATAGGAATTATTAATTATCTGGAGATGACTCTTTCTTCCCAGTTGGACTAAGTCTGTCTCTATACATGTTGACTTTTATAAAGAAATTTTAGAAATAAACTAAAAAGGATGAGATTCAGTTCTAGATTAAAGTATTTCACTTAAAACACCTCTAATATAGTTATTTCTAAGGGAGTCGCAATTTAAATCCCTTAGCATTCAAAAAAGACAAAATTTCTTGTGAATAATTCATGTTTCAAATACAGGTTTCTACTTTAGTGTAATGGGATATACTCTAAAGACAACTAAAGGTATGATGTCTGAAAAAAGGGTTGAAAACTTCCCCATGTAGATGTCAGAAAAAATATATTAAGTTGATTTCCCTGTGTAGAATTTTACTAGTTTTCTTTTTTGTTTGATGAAAGAAAAATATGATTTAGATATCAAGGGTTTTTTAAGACTTAAAAAAAATATTTTTAGCACATTACTATTATGTTCAGCAGCTGCAATACATTGCAATTTCAAAAGTTCTTTTTTGGATTGTCATGTAAAATTTAACTGTCAGCAGATACCCTGCAGAAAATGGACCTGTGATAACACTATAATTTTTTGGAAATGACTGACTAAGCTCCTCCTCAATGAAAACAGTCACAAGACTGGTAGCTCAAAAGACGTTGATTGTTCCTAACTGGAAAACATGCTTAGGAAAATAATGAAGAGATTATTGTCTCATATTCAAATAAGGTTTTTGATTTTTAAAAACCATGGGACCAGATGTTGTAATAATATCTGTGGATAAATTTAAATGTCATACTTGTTTGTTTGTTTGTTTGTTTGTTTGTTGTGGTTTGTTTGGTTTGGTTTGGTTTTTGTTTTCCTGGTCTGAAATGAAAACAGGGATTTTAGGAGAAAGTGTATGCATGTATTTGTGAGACAGAGATTAGAGAGAGGCTTTGAAAGCAAGAATACGGTTGTTTCAATGTTGAAGAGGAAGTGATATGAAGGTATGCATAGGGAGATCTGACATGAGAAAGTGACATGCTAGGAATACTATCTTAACATATTATTTTGGAGAGATAGTGATTAGACAAGATGATGTGAACGTAACAATAACATTAAGCTAGTCAGAAAAGAGCAGTAGCTATGAAACTTAATATCAGACTATCTTCGCTACGTACCTCAATTTACGATGAGTCAAAACAGTGACCCAGTTTACATGTCCAAATCTCACATAAGGCTCTGTTATTGTCTACATTGATTGAAAATTAAAAACAAAACAAAATTTTTTGCAGACGTTGTTTTGTCAGAGGGGTGTTAAAAACTTAGACGGTTCAAAATTCTGTTGTTAAATATTCGAAGTGACAAGTCAGAGACACTTGAATTTGAGCAAAAATGATCCATTTTGAGGTGAAAGAGATTTGCAAGTCTTACACACAGTCACTGAATACAGTTTTGGAGAGGAAATAAATTAGAGATGAATGAGGAAAGACAAGGTCTAAGGAGAAAATAATAATAATGATAATAATAATAAAATAAAAATAATGGAAAAGCTCACACCAAAACCCAAAGTGCTGGTAATGCTGAGGGAAGAAATGAAAAGAAACATCAAGACATGGTCATGGAATATTGGATAGAGTGAGATTCAGAACAATGAAACAAAGATGATTAAATGGTGAATGATGGAAATTAAAGGCAAATACAGTTTCTAGAAACATGTTCAATTATAAACTCAGTTCACAGCTCAAGTAAGATATCATAATGACTCTGGAATTTGGTCAAAAAAAGGTGATGAGAGATTTGACGTAATAGCTGAGTAGTCAGACGGGGCCATCTAGGATGGTATTAAAAAAGAACCTACACAGAAACTGTGCATTACATATTCAAATACCTTAAAAATAAAAGGAAAGTGTGGCAATATTTGCAATTTAAAACAAAGGTAGTCATGACTCTTTATTCTTTAAAGATGGTAAAATCCTTTTGTTGTCAAAAAAGGAGACCTTAAAGCAAAACTGTGAATGAGAAGAAAAAGGAAAGGGAATGAAGATTCACTTGCAGGGAAGAGAAAAGTGATGGAAAGGGAGAAAGGTCAACCATATTATGTCAATTATTTCTTACAAGGGATCTCTGTGATCATGTAATTAGAGGGAATTGGGTGCAGAAGCAGATGAAAGATTAAAAAATGAAGGATGAGAAAAGACAACAGGCAGCCGGGCTGCGGGGAGCCTGGGACAGTATTGAAACTGCACTGGGTGCTTGTGGCCAAAGGCGAGGGGGTTTTCCCACACACACACTGTCCAAGAGAGGTGGTGGTGCGGACTTGAGAGGCCAGCCAGGGGGCTGAAGCTAGCACCTCCTGTCAGGCAGGCACAGCATTAGAGCCAAGCCAGAGACAGACCAAGGGGTGTTCCAGAGCCAGAGAAGCAACTGTGATCGTACAGAGCTGGAAGAATTCCAGGCAGAGGAGACAGATCAAAGCAGTCTCGCTGCTACCGTCTCCCCCCCATAATGGTGGGGGAGAGGTAGCGACCTTGAGCTAAGACTGAGCAACGGAGACACAGGCCAAAGGGCTTGGAGGAGGCCCTACACAAAGTTTTGGCCAGAGCAGCCGAAAACCGAAGGAGGAAAGTGGGAGGGGAAGAATGCCTCTCCATGACACATGGAAGGTGAGAAGCTACAGCAGCTGAAACAGAGACAAGCCAAACCGAGCAGGCGTTTTCTGTGTAATGAGTTTTGGTGAAAACTATTTGGGATATAAAAAACTGAGCAAATCCCAGAAACCCTGCAACCTGGAGAGGAAAAATGAACATCTTACTCTCTGGGAGGAACTGTCACGAACCAGGGAGAAAGGACTCAAAAGCTGACTCCCTGTAATCATGATGAAGACGTGGTAAAACAAGTGTTCCCTTGTAGCCCAGGAGGAGACCTCAGCAGAAGCCGAAGAGCTGGTGGGGCTGCAAAAGACCACTTTCCTGATACCCCAATGAGAGAGAGACTTTAACTATCATCCTGGAGAGTTTTTTCTTCTGAAAGGATGTGGGAGGACCCCCAGGGGTTGTAGAGATTGTATTAATACTGTGTATTTATTTACTTTTTAGTTTCTATAGTATTTATTGTGTTAGTAATAAGTTTTGATATAATTCCCTCATGGTGAGTTGTGCCTGTCTGAAAACTTCTCTTCCATGTTGATGCAAAATGTGAGGGGAGCTTGGAGATTGGATTTTTAGAGTCTAACCTCCACAATTCTAAAGCATAAAAATTCAGACAAGTTTAGTAGAACACTGGAATGGATGAATAAAGGAAATAATGAGTTAACCCAGACAGAGAAAGGAAGTACATGAGAGAATGTACGGTAGATTAGCTACTCAAGAGGTATATATAAACAACATTTGTGCACGAACGAAAAATCAAAGTAAATAGTTGAGACAAAAAAAGTGTCCACAAAGATTTCATAATTTAAAAAAAAAATTTGCTGAATAGAAATTTTAGTAAAACTGTATGTTTGATAGTAGCTGTGATGGGTTTACCTTGTCTGGGCACCAGGTGCCCATCAAGCTGCTCTATCTTCCCATCCTCAGGGAGAGGGACAGGAGAGGAAATAGGAGAGTGTCTCCACTCATGGGTGGAGACAAGAATGGGGAAAGATCATTCACCAATTACCAATCTCTTAAACTTGTACACAAAAGGTGTCTTTAAATCCATTGTCCATGGAAATGTATTCCTCCATAAAAGTTTCTATGACTCCTATTTATAGTAGGAAAACTGTTCATATGTTTGAAAAAAATCCTCTAAGGTAAAACCAACACTGAAAAAATCTGTCCCATAAAGGAAAGATAAAAGGAAGTTTTTATTTTAAAATCTATTGAGGTTTTCTTGAAATATTAAGATATTCATATATTTTCAGGGCACTTCCAAGCACTTTGTCCACTGATTGTTGTTTCAATCAAAACAATGCTTTCAACACAAAACAGATGTGTGCATCTGAGAATGTGTTTCATAGAAATTTCATAAAACTTCTTATTAAAACTCCTCTTATTCATACAAATACTCAATGTAAGTGGCAAAAATCCACAGTATGTTTGTAAAAATTTAAAGTTTTGATGTGGACTTTTAAAAAGACTTAGCACTTTAAATTGTGCTAAACATCCCCATTTCCTGAAAGCAACTAAGAAGCAATTACAGAGATTTTTACATAATTCTGTTGAAGTCAATGGTAATTTTGAGAGACAACCAAGTTCATGACATGATTCCTCATAGGATAAGGACATACAAAGTTTTAAAACATGTTGAAAGGGGGAAAAAACTGTCATAATCTTCCTTGATTTTAGTTACATTGAAAAAAATGGAGATATCAGAAATGATTTCAAAAGAACTATCGTGATAAACTCCAATCATATTCAAAGCATACTTATCAAAACTCTAGTTGAAGTCGAAATACCACTCTAAACACTACATTTTACATCTGCTTTCAGATTCTAAATTTGGATATTCTACAATTCAATGGAGGTGGATCTGCTCCTTTAGAGAACTTAAAACCATTGTAAATATGGTACAAGATAAACAAGATCCTTTCCTTTATACAA
>NW_016690261.1:1880729-2024476 GCF_001604755.1 Lepidothrix coronata
AAATACATGATGTTTACCTGTGGAATTCTATGGAAGGCAAATTCATAATGGAAGTTTTATATACACTGTAATTCTTTGATTTCTTAATGCTATAATGAACTTTGAAAGTTTTCAACAAATTATATTTTGGTGCAGAACTGTCATTTTGTTAAAGACTGTTTACTGTACACAACAACCACTTTGTGGTGTTGCAGCTATGGTTTTTTGTTATGTCTGTTGGGTTTTTTTTATACAAAATCTATCGTGTTTCTTAATTCTTTTTATTATCAAGAACTTTTACGAAGATTAAGAATTTTCTTTCTCATTTCCGAATAACTTTTCTTTTTTCCTTTTAATTACCTGTTAGTAAGGAGTAACTTCAAATTTTCCTTTATATATTGCTTTGAAAATGTTTATAGATTTTTGTATGCCTCTCTTGGGCATATTTGCTGTGAATAACACAGTCAGTTCCTTCTTTCAAAGATTATCTTATTACAGAGTTGAGCATTAATGGCTCAATTAAGGAGCTGGATTCTAATTCAATCATGCTCTTAAAGGACAAGTCCAGGGGAAATCTTGCTTAACATTTCCATTAATGGTCTTGGCACAGAAAACAAAAATGTGCTGGTAGAAAATGCTGATGACACAAAGTCACAGGTCGAGTTTGTCAATAAAAAAGTGGGTTGGGACAGTTTATAACTGACCGAACGCTTGTAGCAAAAAGCTGAGCAGGGGCTTTTCCCTCTCACTGTAAGTGGGAGTGGAGACAAGGCTCAGTATTTTGAAGCTGAGCCAAAGAGGACGGACTGTTGACTAACGCACCTTGGTGCCAGGGAGGAAAAACCCCAGGTGAAATTGGAGACAGACTGAAAGCAGGTTCGGCGGTGCCTACATTGGATTTAGATGTGGCTACAAAAATGGAAAACTACAGCAGCTACGGAACAGAGAGAGAGAGTCACACAGCAGAGATTGGCTCGGAACTAAGGAGCATGGACTCAAACTATCTTCTTGGACTTCATAAGGAAGAAGAGACTTCAATAAACAACTGGAGGTTGGTGGGGGGTGGATCAGAGGAAAATCCTTTTCTCTGAGCACTCCAATGAAAGAAAGACTGTTTACCTATCAGCCTGAGAGCTTCTCCTGGACTGAATTAAGGGAGGGGATTAGAGGGATGATAGAAGTGTGTAATATTGTATATATATAGTTGCTTTTAGCTTGTACAGTATTTATTTGTGCAGAATAAATGTATATATATTCCCTTTCCCCTACAGAGGTGTGCTTGCCTGAAAGTTTCTCTTTGGTGTTGAGGTAAAATTGTGGGAAGGTGGGGGAAGTTTGGAGATTGGATTTTTTTCATGGGGGTCAAACCGCTACATGGATGTAATGAACTATCTGGTTCATTCACAGCCTGCAAATATATTTGTTTCTTTTATCCTCATTGCTTTGTGTTCTCCACAAGTTTTCTAAAAATTACATTTCAGACTTACACAGCTGTAGGATTTTCAGGTGTCACTCAACACTCAGTTTTGGTTTATTTTTGTTTTCACGCACACTAAATTTTCTGCTATAATTCTGTAAGTCTTTAACTTCATCTGCAATTTTCTCTCAGGTAGCTATTTTTCCATTGACTGACATTTAAATTTCTTTAAAAAATAGATTATTATCTGCTATGATTTGGTTTTGGTTTGGGGTTTTTTTGGGGTGGTGTGTTTTTATTTTTTTTAATCATGATAAGGGTAAAAGTTTTTTAAATGTCCCAGATAACAATGTTGCTTATTGGAATTAAACAGTCACACTGAAAGGCTACTGACAAACTAACCCATTTTAAGTGTCCACTACTGCTAAAGAACATACTTCTCTTGAAAGAAAATGAGATAGGACACCTTTATAGTGTGAAAAGAGCTTGTGTACAAAGACTTCTTAACTAAACTGTTAAAGTTTGTTTGTTTTAGTCATGTTACTGCACTTGATTGAGCTCCAATCCCCTTAATCTTCACTGAGGTCCTCAGCCTAGATAATCTACTTCCTTGAAGCAAAATCTAATATTTGCAGCAAAACTGAATTCAGGATTAGATGATATGACAAGGAGTAGAATACTAAATAAACTACTGTTTCACAGAACATTTATTAAAGTACATTTCCAAATGGCTTATAACACATATGCTCACTGTTCCATACCTACTGTCATAATTTTTTCTTCTTCATAGTTTTTTCTTCTTCATAATTTTTTCCTTAAAGCCTTAGTATCATCTCAACAGAATTAGTTTTGGGGGGCTGAGGGGGTGTTAATATTTATACTGTACTGTTTCTTTCACCCAAAGATCTAACAATTTTTTTGCTGTCCACACTTCCTATATTTTCCCTGCAGTATTTTTGCCATATAAAATGCTCATGGAAGATGCTAGATGTTTTCCTGTTGTAGTTTTTTTTTCTTTTGCTGTTTGGGTTGAGGCTTTTTATGTCAGGTGTCTATTTCTGCACATGTTCAGTGATCTCAGACCATTCTAAAAAGCATTTACTGAACATATGCAGAAAACCTGTATGTTCACAGTAGGTTAAACAACAAATAGTCAGTTACTGATGCACCATCTGTGCATTACAATCGGAGAATCTCTTAGAGTCTGAAGAGATTGCATAGTGCCGGCTGGGGTTAAGCCACACCACCACATCTAGTCTGCCTTTGTAGCAGAGTAAAACTCTGGCCACCAATCTTACTTCTAGAATTCGAGTTGACTATTCAAATCCCCAGCTATATCAAGTTCTCCAGAGCAGCACTTACCCTTCAAAACAAGACAGGAGGTCATGAAATATGCTCGATTTCCACTAATGTGGGAATAATCAATCTCTCTTTATACATCTCAAAATTCAAAAAACAAATTACAGATCAGCCTTACAGAAAAATCAGTTTGCATTTTTTTGCATTAGTAGATATTGAATTGTCTATAATGTTGCAGAAAATGTTGCTAAAAGAAAATTGTTAGTTCTCCCAGACTGCTGTAGTAATATATTACTTAGGTAACAGATAATCCTTTCCTTAATGTATTTAACTAAGGTTTTAATGGAAAACTTGGATTAGTGTGGGTGGGGAACACCTACAGAAGCAGTCTTTCTTACATGTATAGTCTGAAAGAGTATCAAAACTTGGTTACAATATCAAAGGACTTATGTCGACTCTAATAACAAGTCTACATCATGCAGTCATGCAATTTATTCTTTTTTTTTCATATACTGAATCAAAGGAAACCTAAAACTGAGGTTTTCTTGTGAAGAAGGCATGTGAGAGTTCCAAAATGGATATCTGCAGATGAGGAAACAAGAAGAGTATCATTCAAAAAGGGAATACAATCTATTGCCTTAAAGGAGAACTTATTATCTGGTCTGGTGGAAATTACTCCCTGCTATGTAACAATCAAGTTGGTTATAGAATAGAATAGAATAGAATAGAATAGAATAGAACAGAATAGAATAGAATAGAACAGAATAGAATAGAATAGAACAGAATAGAATAGAATAGAATGCGATAGTACCAGTTGGAAGCAATCTACAACAATCATGCAGGCCAACTTCCTATAACTACTATTTCTTATATAAAGTTAACTTACTGCATTTGACTAACAATCTCTGAAAAATAAAACATTATTCACTGACCATAAGTCAGAATTTCAGCACTTATACGAAAGTGAGCTTTAAATGTCAAAATTGTCTCAAGAATTTAGGTGATGGGACATAGGGGATTGGGTTACCTTTTCTTTAAAACACATCTTTTGTGGAGCCCGATCCCATACCTAGAAGTGTGGTTTTGATGCTTCAAGTGTAGTTTGCTCAGGGTTCAGCTCCCTTCATAGAGTACAAGGATTTGGTTTTACAACTATGAGCATATTTCCCAATTCATAGGAAGGGATTTTTCTCCTTTACTACTTCAGCATAAGTTGTATCAGTACATGAAAACACATATATTCAGAAAGACTCATTAATTAAAGAGAATATCTGTCAATAGAAATTTTGGCTTTGATCTGAGCTCTCTTTCCTAATCTCAGTCTAGAAGAGAAGGACATGGAGACTTAAACTGAAATCAAGGAGTGAGGCACTTCTTTATCTCAACAAAGCATAGAAAGGTACTGTATCAAAATGTATCTGAAAGACAATCACAATTCAGAGGGAAAATTGAAGTGAAAGCTATGAAAAAATATGAAACCCAGAAGGTAAAATTGGATTTGGTGGGAAAGAGAAAGCAGGAGGATGGGAAACTTGGAATTCACCTAGGTAAAATCTAATGACCTAAATTATTTAAGTAATTTCCTAATTTGTTGTCTCTTTTCAAATGTAACAATCATATTCTTCAGATGCAGATACAGGTGTTCATTATATCCATGGAAAATCACATACAGCTACATATGTATCTAAAGAAACTTCTCTTATTTTTCATCTTCTAAAAAAAATTCTATGCTATTTCCTATATATACAGAGAAAATTGTTTCAGTTTTAAATAATCTAATTTATGTAAGAAGTTAAAGATTTATACTGTAAACTAAGTAAATTCTAAAAGAAACAAAAAAGTAACTTGTAAAGAAATCTATACTACCAACATTTATGCTTCTTTTCATGATGTTCTTATGTTTCTAATGACAAAATTTCCTATGTACTATCTCTTACGGTTATACTGGAAAATAAAAAGTAACATATGAAGTTTAAATCTGACAAAATTTCCTCGAGTTGGAAAAATCTTTTATTTTATCATATATGAAAAATAGTAATTATTACTAATTTTATGCTAAGAAAACGAGGGGTTTATGAGGGAATTGCTAGATACTGTATATCTTTTTTCTGAATATAATGTTTTTCACTTTCTTCTTCTAATTTCCAGAAACAAGAAAATTATTAAATATATTAACAAGTAAATGGAAGTAAATGACAGACATTCCAAAGGAAAATAAATGTAAAATAACTAATAGAACCATTATTTATTTTTGGTATATTAATACAAATATGAAAAGTTTTGCACACATAAATACAGCAGAAATGGTCCCAACAAGTAATAAAATGCAGACAATTTCAGTGGAACTATCTGTAATTCCAGATCAGTTTTCACAGATGTACTGTACACTGGAGGACTTAAATTGGAGGGAGATAAATATCTTATGTGATGCCAACAGAATGTCAGACTTTGACAAGAAATGAAGGGTATGTGGAAAAGATAAGTCAGAGCGAGAGTAACAATAAAACCAAATTAAACAAATGCTATTCCATTCGAGAAGCAGGAAACTGGAAAGAGAATTGGAAAGAAATATTGTGACATGGTTTCTTTCACGCACTGGAATTCAAGACACTGGAAATACTTTAAAGTGTTAGCAATTGATATTAGTTCTATGATACTGAAAGATCATGGAAAAAGGAAGTACGGAAGTGATTCAAAGTTCACCAAGGTCAATGGAAAGATTCTCTTTTACCCTGTCTTATCATCCATGTTTTCACAGTCTAAGGCTCTGGCAAGAGTGATCTACAGAACAGCCTGCAGTGAGAAATGGAGCAAAAGATGTCAGATTCCATGTTTCAATTTATTTTATTATACCTTTTTTTGATTAGACTTTATTTGCTAATCTCAAAAAATTTTTTCTGGTTCTTTATAACTGATTTTAGTCCAGATCTTTCAAAAAAAAAAAAGCAAGAGAACAAAGAAACACAATAAAAATCCTTTGAAGGTTCAGAAATTCTCAGAATAAACTGTGAAAATAACCTTGCCATGACTGAATAAGTAATGATAGAAAGAAAAGCTTGAAATTGCAAAAACTGGAAAACTGGGGGTAACTGAACTGAAATGTAATAAAAGCATTAAAATCTCAGGTTGATTATTTGAATTTTTCTAGGTCTTTTATTTGAGCACAAAATAGAAAATACACAGAATATTTACTATACACCTGTTATACATCTTAATATTTTCTGCTATTTTTGTATAGAAAGAATCTTTAATTTTTTTAGAAATAAGTAAAAAATAAGGTGAATACAACACAATAATATTGATATATAATACCATTAAAAAATAATTAATATAGTAGACATTTCTTAGTATGGCAAGGTAACCCACCTAGCTGACCAATGGAAGCCAATCCTGTGATAAGCAGTATTTTCCTGTCATGAAGCTGTGCTACCTGTGACCAACGACTGCGTTACCTTTCAGGTGTTTTTCTGTACTTCCCAGAATAATCTCCATAACATTACCAGGCACTGGAGTGAAACTGACAGGCCTGTAGTTTTCATGGTTCTCCTTCTTGCCCCTCTTGAAAATTGGGACAACATTCACCAGTTTGCAGTCAGCTGGGACCTATCCAGCTTCCCGAGACTGCTCAAAAATCATAGAGAGAGGTTTTGCAATGACATCAGCTAGGTCTTTGAGGATTCTTGGATGAATCCCGTCAGGCCCTATTGATTTGTGGGGATCCAGCTGAAGCAGCAGGTCTCACAAAATTTCAGGCTAGACTTGGAGGTGATCATTCTCTCAGTCATGGTCCTCCAGCTCAGGACCCCTCTACTTTGCTCTGATGAGGTTATATCTGGAGTGCTGTGTCCAGCTCTGGGCTCCATAGTTAAAAAAGACAAGGAACCACTGGAGAAGGTCCAGCAAAGGCCTGGAGCATCTCTCATATGAGGAAAGGCTGAGGGAGCTGAGCCTGTTTAGCCTGAGAAGAAAAAACTGAGAGCGGGATCTTATCAATGTGTAAAATGTGTCAAGAGGATGGGGTCAGACCATTTTCAGTGGTATCCAGTGACATAAAAAGACACAACATGCACAAACTGAAACACAAAAAGTTTCACTTGAACACCAGGAAAACAGCAGGAACAGGGATGTCCTTGAGCTCCACACAGCCTTTCCCTACCCAGACAGGAGCTGGACCCACAGATGGGTGTCTGGGAAGAAAATAGAGCTTCTTTGGAACAGTGAAAAGAGGGGTTTTTTTAATTTGTTGATATTTAATGATTTTAACAGTTTGTAAGAGTCATTTATCTGCTGCATTGCTATATTGATCTTGAATATATAGATAATTAATTGCTCATAAATCATGTGTTCTCAATAAACCATTTCAGTTCTGATCTGACTTTAGATTATGTGATGTGGCCAACTCTTCCCTGTGACAGAAGTCTCTTTAGTCTGACTCAGAAATACTGACAGAGGATTTCTTGAATCAGGTAAGCAATGTTAGTTTTCTTGAGGCATCCATTTGCCTTAACAGTACTTCCCCAAAAAGTAAACTTTCCCCGTTCCTTTTAATATTCCTTTACTTCTCTTATCTTTGAATCCTACTTCATCATTTGCATTTATCAGGTTATTTGTCTTGGTTCATCATTTTTCAGACTTTGTCCAGTAGCAATGACATCAACAAAGTACGGGACTTTGGGCGCTTAATATCAACTTCTGCTGTGTCATGTCTTTGCTGTTGCTGTTCTTGATGTGGTGGTGGTTTTGCTGGTTTTTGTTTTTTTTTGTTTTTCTTAGAAGTCAATATATGCTTTTACAACATCTAATCACTTCACAGTAAAAGTGATAAGATGGTGATTGATAGCACAAAGCTTAAATTTCACGTTGCATATTTCTGAGGAGGGAAAGATCCCTATGGACAATCTGCTCTGATGCTCTAAAAACGATATATTCAATATTCCATTTAGCCAAGAAAAAAATGGAATTTCATGTGGAAGGAAAAAAATAAAATCTTTATATTTCCCTTCCCCCTCAGTTCACTTTTCCATAGTTCCTTCTATTTTAATCATCAAAATTATATCTTACATATGTATTCAACAGAGATTAATTTTGTATTTTCCACATTCAATATATGTGACTAAATCTGACTTTCTAGTTACCTCAATACTAAGTCAGAAGTGATATTTTCCACTGGAGAAATTAAAATTAGAATTGTTCTCAGTAATGCCATGTGTGAACTATGTAATGACATACGTATTAATTGGGAGCCCCCTGGTGGTCTAGTGGTTAGGATGCAGCACTCTAACCGCCGCGGCCCGGGTTCGATTCCCGGTCAGGGAATCCCTCCGGGCAGATGGAACTCGTCAGCCCTGTAAGGCCATCCATCTAAGAGAAGGTCACTCTAAACAAACCTACATCCTGAGGACCTTGCTGCCACTGTCCGAGCTTCACTCGGCCCCGGCAAATGAACCTTAGGATTAAAGGGTGGGCTCAGTTCAGCGCACGCTGTGTCTCACCTAAAAAAATCCACTGCGCAGGCTCGAAGGGTAATGACCTTTCCCAAATCTTCGCTCGCAAAGACTGGCCATACTACATATTAATCTGACAATTTTTGTTTTGGTATTGTAATTTGGTACATGAATATTTATTTGGTAGTTTGAAAGCATTTTGGTTTTCTAAAATATGAAAGTTTGGATCAAAGATGCAAAAAAAAAAATTATCTATATGTCTAGCTTATAATGCAGGTTAATTTTCCACAGACCAGATTTGGGCACTATCAGTGTTTATTTTGAAGTTATTTTTCCAATAAGAAATGACCACAAAATTAGCAGTTTATTTGAGTTAATTGACTAATCTTGTTCACAGTTGTTTCTCGCTGTCCAAAACTGAAACAGAATTAATATTTTGGGACATACTTGCAAAGAAAATTTGTCAAGAAAGAAACAAAACTCTTTCTATGCAGGTAGATATGTTGCTATCACTGTGTAGAGATCCCTAATAATCCAACAGGTAATGGCTGTTCGTATAAAAACTACTGAAAGAAAAATCCACTTATTCACTTAAGTTATAACTGAATATAAAATCGGGGTAAAAAAACATTTAAAGATAATGGGAAAAATGTAGCTTCATTAAACATCAATAACTGGCACAGAGAGTAATCCAAAATACCTTATGTATAATCTTCAGGGTTTATAATGCACAAACACCATATTTGAACTAATTAAGTAACCTGACCTTGCTATTTATTACTTGCCATTTATTACTTAGTAAAGAAAAGGTTATTCTTTGAAGGACTGATCCACTGCAAGCTTACATTAAAAATACTCTTCTGATTGGTGTCAGTGATTTTTGCAGTCTCCAAATAGTGATAAGTTCTTACAGTGGAAAACAGTTTTGCTTCTCTGCCTAGGTAATGAATAACAACTCATACCTATCAGTAGTACATTGTCCATGGAAGAACAAAACATGTTTTTTACTATTTTTTGCATGCAGTGCGTGTGGAAACTCTCCAAACTATTACTTTTTCAGAAAGCATTAAAAAACACAATGTCAAACTTGAATGTGCTGTGAGTGTTCCTATAAGAATAATGACATCTAAATAAATGTGATGATGATTGAGAGAGAAAAGAGGAATCTAGAATTTACTAGTGAAGAATTTTTAAGTTATTCTTCACTCTGTGAAAATATACTACAGAAATAGACACAATCGAGTCTGTTGCCGTTAGTATTGACGTGTGCCTCTTTTGTTCATTGTTCCTCTGAGTTTTTGATCTGTTTATTTTCTATATCTTAGAATATGAATATCATCTCATCCAGTATGAGATGGCATGGAAATTGATATAATAGCTTAATTTGTAATAGAGACAAAAATGTAGTACAGGGACAATAGCTTTATTCAGTTAAGGTCTAAAGGTACAAAGCATCCTATTTTGTACTTATTTAGCTTCTTATGGACTCATCCTGTCCACTGATTTAATATATTGGGAAATATCCTGAAATCCTACAGTAGATGTATTACCTTCACACTATATAACATATACTAAAGTATTTCCATAGCAAATAAATTCTACACCTTGTCTAAAGAAGAGTACAGGTGAAAACTGCACTTTGTAGAAAAATTGACTGGATTTTTCTTCCTTTTGGGTTATATCCTGACTGTTCCTTTTTGCATTTTTACTTTGGTAAATGTAGAAGTTTCATCTAAAATTGAGGAAAATGTTCCTTAATGTTGTGATGTACATCTTCAATCCAATTAGTATTTACTGGAAAGAACTGCTATTTTCCTCATCTTCTCTATTTTATTAAACAAAAGCAAAGAGTGCACTCTGAGGCTTCTGCCCTTCCTTCTTTGTTTCTAAAGCTGCAATGCAGGCACTTCTGATAAAATTATGCAGAAATGAAAAAAGACACTGTATAATATAGCCAAACTTTATTTAGGCTTTTTCTAACATTAAAAAAGATATATTTAGTACTCTCCATCTTTATTTGTTATTAAACCCAATGTCTAATAGATGTCAAAGATAGTAATGTAAGTGCTAGATAGATCTTCAGAAGGTTTTAAACTGTGCTATTAGATAACATTTTAAGAAAATGTAAAGTAATACTGTTTCCTGAGGGTTTTTTTTCAAGATAACAAATGAGATTGCCTATCATTTGATTTCAGACTCAAATGTTACAGGCTTTGAAATTTATTTTTTTCTTCTGTTACTATTCCTGAAATATGTCTTAATTGCCTCCTTGGAAGGAAACAGAATTAAGTGACAAGTCCTATGCAACTATATCTATTTATGCTCACCTACTGTAAATCTAAAGTTCTGTTCTGAACGATTTTAGAATGATTTTCATTGTCATTATTAGGTTTTATTAACATTAGTTGTTATTAATATTGTTTGTTAATTTGTAGCAAAATGTCTTTCAGGTACCCATAAATGCTTCTAAATGTTCATAAATTAAGGTTAGGTCTTGTTTTTATTTCTTTGATTTTTCGGATGGCAAACATCATTACAATTTGGCAATAACGCTGATAATCTCTCATGATGCCTCAAACATCAGATGGAGGTGTTTTTCAAAGAAATTTTAGAGTAAAAAGAGAAACAAATTCTTGCAAATATTGAAAAAAAAAATTGAGGAAAACAGTTTTTCTTGGATGAAGCTTTCATAGAGTTAAGTTTTTGCGGATGCACCCACAGGCACCATGCAGTGGTAGCCGTTGAGTTAGTAACAGCAATTGGTTTTTTTTGTTGTTTCAGTTAACATAATGCCTCATATTTATATGAGAGGCTGTGCCAAAGTGCTACCAAAAGATCAGCTAAGAAATCCTTTTACAGTTTGTTGTGTAACTCCCAGAGCCGACTGGAACGAATCCCATGCTGGAGCTACATTTTCCCACTACTGCAGGACACTCCTTAATCGTCCAGCAACACTTGTGCCTGTTTTAAGTGGAACATTTTGAGCTTCTACCAGTTTCATTGATACAGATCACTTATTTACCAGCTTCAACTTTCATTTCAAACTTCTGGCCTCCACTTTCATTCTCCATGCTGTGAATGCCTTTGGACCATTACTTTTAATACTTAGGGACATGTTAGGTATTCCCTGAGCTTTGAAAAGTAAAAGACAAAAGTGAAAATAAATAGACAAGTAAGCAGTTCTGCTAAGGCAGTGAAAATTAATTGTTGTTTGGAGCAAGCCACCATGAGTGATGGAGTTAGTAAGCACTATTGGGCCCAAAACCTTGATGTATTAAATTTTACGTATGCAAGTACGTCCAGATGACTGATGTCTTCAGAACATTCAGGTGAAAATTTTGGCTGTCTTGAGTTTTGGCAAAGGGTTAGAGCCAAGGCTGTAACTAAACAGGTTCTTATATCATCAGAGAGCAGTTAAAAAAGTTTGGCTGTTTTTTTTTTTTCTTTTACTATTTACACAGACCTTTGGAAAATTATTATATCATTGCTGCTGGCTCAACTCAGGACATAATAAATATATTCTTGTCAGTGAGTTTTAGCATGATGATGAAACAATCCCTTCCCACCCTAGTGCTTCAGTGTAACTGCATAAAATCATATTTGAATGGGATTTTACCTCACCTCCCCAAATAATTGCAGATCCAAGAAGTATGAAAGTTTTAATCAGAGCAGTACTTTTGAATAAGGAAATCCAAAACACTGCTATTTTTGTTGCTGAAATTAATTATTAATGAAAAAAATATTTGCTTCACTTAGATGAGATTTTTTTTTTGACTGTCATGGCCTCAAGTACTCTTTTTCATTGTCCCATTAAACCAATGAACTACTGACCTTTGGAAGTTTTTTAGTCCCCTGTTCTTACCTGTTGGCTCTTTTCTATGTGACAACTGTTTTTATAAGGATTTATTATGACTTCAGATGCTTTGGTGGAAACAGAAAAGACATAGTGATTCAAATTTGAATGTCTGGAACTTAGTCTGCTATCATAAACTTTTTGCAGTCTGCACAGAGAAACAAACAAACAAAAAAATCCATTAGGTAATTAATCTGATCAAGGATAAATGTATTTTATCTGAAAGATACTTTGGGAGACACTTACAGAAGTACAGAGCTATTGCCTGAAGAATACAGTATATTTAAATTTGGACACATACTATAGACTGGGTAGGAAATCTAATTGACACAGAAGAATGGAACAAACAAGGTGAAAAACTGTATAAAAGAGATAGCAGGAAAATACAATTAAATATAGTATTGTTTTTGAGGAACTGAAAGCAAAATAATAACATTAAAAATCGGTTTCAGGAATGTAAAAAAGCTTAATTTTAGCAACAGCTGGGAAAATATAAATTGTTAGTTATATTTGAAATTTGTATTTTTAAAATACTTTTGTTTTATTTTAATCTAAAATTCTGTTTTAATTAAAGTAAATTATCTTGGATATTTAAAATAAGTTCATTAGTTCAAGAGGTGAGTCTGACCACATGAAATAACAGCTGCTTCTACTTTAATCACCAGTGTTGTGTTTTCTGATCTGCAGGTTTATAGGTGTGACTTCTCCGTCATTATCTCCCTTAATATCATTTGGCAATGTTTCATAAGGGCACATACTGGATTTAGTTATATTTATTTTTGAAAACTATTATAATAACGGTGGCATTCATTCATATTCTCTGTTCTGATTAGGAATAATCTTCATTGCAATTATCAATCTTAACCTGTGCCCAAATCTGAGATTAAAAATAGCCATTATAATATTAAAATTATTGTATGTCAGCATTATATAATAAAATTTTTTGAGTAAAAAACCTCTTGTTTACTGTATAGGCATTATAAAAAGGAAATAACTTTTCATAAACTTGATTGAGAAAAAGAGGAAAGAGACTGATGGGAGCACATACTGATTAGGTAAATGCATATGTTCTAGGTTTAGAAATTTAGTCAGTAACAACACAACATTTTTCATTAGTCTGGGATCAGTGTTTTCATCTTATATAAAGAGAATCTTTTTCAGTGACTCCAAGTGAAACAAGTCTGTTGCTTCTGATAAATGAACCAGTAAATGGGTACATATATCTGACAACAGTAATCCATTCCTTTATTTCCTCAGGGAAAGCCGGTAGTTCAGGTTCATGCTGCTAATCAAGAAAAGTGTATTGTCTTTTTTAACAGGTGATTTCTACCTGTTCTTTCAAAGCATGCTTGCAGGCTGCTTTACTCTGGAGAAGCACTTGGGTTCTTTATCTTAATTGGATGAACTTAATTAAAATCATTTAGATTTTTAGTACCCCATTAGGTCAACATATCTCTGTGCTGAATGTTTTTTTTTTTAACCCAGAACTGCTGACTTTTAAGGGTACATATGCAATGTCAAAGAAAAGAGACCAGAAAGTGAGCCCTAGCACTACAGCCTCATCACCTATATAGTTACTTATTAATTCAGTTTCAGACTGTTCAAAAGAAGTATTGAAGTTACTCAGTGCCTCTAATGAAAGCTGAGATAGCTTGAACATATGCAGACAGCTATAAGCAATGAATGTCACCCTCAAGGAGTACTTAGGTATTAAGGACCATTTGATTTTCCCTACTGTATCCTGCATGGTCTGTGGTATCCTACACACATAAAGACACAAGTGACTTGTAATTCTTCCTCTACACAAACTATAAGTCTTTCTTATTTTGTATGGTATTTAAAATGTCATGAGATGACACTTCTTGGTCTTGATTTCTGTCCAGATAAGTTCACCCCAAATCAGAAACACCATGTAATCATACCTGCCCCACACTTTAGAATCATCCAGTAACTATGCAAAATACTGTATACCAGTGTGAGTGTTCTCATTGCATAAAGATTCTGCTAATGCAGTGTCAGGATTTTATTTCTTTTGAGAATGAAGAAAGCCTCAGAATTCTACGACTCCATTTCTTTACATTCTGTTCTTTGAAAAAGACTTAATAAATGGGTAAAGTAAAAAATTTCTGAAGTATGTAATGAATTATTCCTAAATTTCTTATATTATTCCTGTACAATAATATTAATGCATTTCTTCTTCTGGGAGCTATGCTAAACAGGCATGTTAAACAAGATTAGCAGTGAATTGAATTGCCAGTTGCAAAGACCAAAGTTATAAAAATAGTTTTATCATTCTGTTTAATATAAGCTGAAAATTTAGCTGCTGGAATTATTAGAAATGTCAGATGGTTTGGCATATTGTTATTTAAATAAGCACTAGAGCAAAAAAATATAACAAAGGAACAATGAAGTATTAGAAAAATCACAATTACTGGTAACAAAACTGTGTTGCACAGTAAGAACCTGAATCTGAAAAGTTTAATTACAGCAACAGTTGTATATAATAGTGCCACCTTATCCTCTTGCTATGGGATTCAGCTCTGTAGTGAGTTAACCTTGGTGGAGAGTAAAGCAACACTTAGCTGTTTGCTTACTCCCCTCACCACCCCCAGATGGACAGGAGAGAGAATAGGAAGAGAAAAAGCAAAAAAAACTTGATGGGTTGAGATAGAGATATCTCAATCAGAGAAGAAGAAGATCACAGATCAAAACCCAAACCAGCCTAATCACTATGTAGGGGATATCTATGTAGGGGATAGAGCAGGAAAAAGAAAAAGCCTGACACTCTGCAAACACTACTCAATAATATTCAGAACAGTGGAGTGTTTGCAACAAACCCAAACACAACACTCTATGGATTGCCATGAAGAAAAAATAACCAGAAAAATTTGAAGGACAATTAGTCAAACTTTTATGTGACAAAAGTATATGATATTGTATATTGGCAGCAGTGCTGAAGCCCATGATGCTGTTTGCTACTACATAGCACCAGGATCAGGAGTAGTTGTTATTTGGATGAAACTACACGGTTTACATCATCTAAACCAACTTGACAACTTGAAAGTGACCTAACCATGATTTATGACTGCATTTTTCTAGATTATAAAAAAAAATAAAAGGGAGGGAATCTCCCTCTACAGCATACAAAATCACCTGACATAACACTTTACCTGTCTTATTGGTTTACTCTGTGTACTGCTTGTGTGTCAAATTCAGTACAGCACTCAAGCAGTAGGCAAAAGCTCCAATTATTGCCCCAGCACTGCAAAATTTAACAGTTTTTTTTTTAAAAGAAGAGATACTACATTCTGGAAATTACATTCTGGTCAAATTAAGATCAAATTAGAACAGTTCTTGAGAATCAATATCATAAATTCTGAGCTGTTACTATATGGGTAAAAAGTCAAACCCAACAAAACAAGACCCCTAATTATTTTGGATTGCCTGTCTGAGGCATAAAGATACCTGAGGTTTGTGCTGAATTATGATACCCTGACTTAAGTGTCATATCTCAAAAATACTTACTTCTTATATATTATGTTTTTACATAATCCATAGAATGTCCTCCTGAAAGTTAAGGACATTTAATTTCCTACTTTCAGGTGAAAGCAGAAACTCTGTGTGAGAAAAGGCTCCTACATCTTTATGGGATTCTTAATGACCCAACTAGTTTTATGAGATGATTCAAAAGTTTTCATGTTTTTACTAATTGCTTTTATCCATAATATGGTAGATAACTGCAATTTTTGAAACATTTTCCTTTCTTTCAACTTATCTTTCCATATGCAGATTTTAGGTTATTGCAAATACAAGTATATGCTGGTATGTCAAGAATTGCAGTATTTCAAATGCAAGAATAATATAGGATATTCTGCAGACTGACTTGTCTAATCTAATTTTAGCCACCTAAAAGTTAAGTATGTGAACCAAGCAGCTCCTGTTAGCACTCAATATAGTAATGGAAGGAGACAATGTGAATTACTGTTAGACAGATAGAGTGATTGTTCTTCAGTTGTAAAATAATGACCTAAGACAAGCAGAAGACACTTTCCTTAATTTAGAGACAGATATAGATAACTAAATTATGAATGACTTAAACTATATAAAAAGAATCCTACTTGTGAAATGTATTAGATAACTAAGCCTGAAAATAAAGAAATGTTTAAAAATTTAGACAGAGTATGTAAACACCTTCTGGTTTTACCTGGAGTAAATGGTTACAGATATACCTCTATAACCATGATGTAAATGTTTGGTTGTTAATAGTAGTAAACTAGCTCCCTGGTAAACCAGTCCAGAGCAGATGGAGTTCAGTAGATGGAGCACTTTCAAAACTGCCCAGTTCAGACCTTTATAGTCATATCTTATAGGCATGAATAGAAATCCTATGATGAAATCTTTGATTAAGGTTAATTAGACCAATGGTTCTGGTTGTGCCAGTAGTTACAAGTTTAATGACAGCTATTATTGACAATACATTAAATCTTAATTTGGACACAAATCAAGAGTTTTAATTTTTTACCAAGGGTAATGGTACCCTATTTCAGTTGGTGAAAATTACGACTATTTTTAGCTAAATACTAATGGAAGTTCAGCCCAGCTATTTTCATTATATGAATTCCTGTTACCTTGACAGGCAATGTCTTTTAAATGTTATCGTCCCTACAGGCTGTTTTTGTTGTATTTCACATATAGTTTTCACAATTCTGTCAGTGCTATTGTGTCTACATACACCGACTGGGTGTGGCACTTAGTGCTATGGTGCAGTTGACAAGGTGGTGTTCAGTCAAGGGTTAGCCTTGATGATCTCAGAGGTCTTTTCCAACCTTATTGATCCTATGATTCTGTCTCTAAATTTACATTACCACAGTTATTATATTACTTCAGAAATCAGAAATAATTAAGTATACTTTTAGTTGGTATTTTTGCCCAGTTATATGCATAATTTTGAACTGTAGTCCACAACCTGTGGCCTTTCTAGTCTGAAAGTTGTATTCTATCCATACAGTATATAAACCAGAAGAAGATACCTTGGTGTCTACAGTTTTAGAAGTATGTGGCAGATGGGAACTTTGAAAAGGTTATGATCTAGGAAAATGTTTTCTCCACTATTATACCAAGTACTTCACTAATATATGCATATTTTTAAAGTATATATTTATCAGATAAACAAAAAAAGAATAGAATTCCATTTAAAGCAGAAATTAGAAGTTAGTGAGTTTGTGCTTAACTCATTACACTTCACCCACAGTTAATGTTATTTTCCGAAAATCCAAGATTTACTTTAGTCATATATAATATGAATCCTCAGTGGATAACTTTCTTTTTTTGGGCACACTCTCTTTAACTATTTATACACCATACATAGAAAGTAGCAAAACGCTGGATATCTTCTTGAAAAAAAAATTTCCTACTGCACAGACTTAATTGACTCGTGCATAGAGATTTGGTGTAAATTGGGAAATAGTATCTAAGTGGTTCTATAGCTGCCATAAGTGCACAGATTTCTACTGAGGTTTCTTCATATTACATAAGCACACAGATTTCTCTTATACATGCATCTACATAGATAGATAAACATGGACAGCAGAACTGAGCCACAAATTACCCTTTAGAATTCAATTCTGACTGCAAGCATGTTTAATTGTTTTAGAAATTAATGTATAATAATTTCATATAGCTTTATGAATCATCAAAATAATTGCTTTTCTTCAATTTTTTGATAGAAAAAATAAGATAATATTAAATAAAAAACATTCAGCAGCTTGTAGAGTAGTGGTCTGTGTTCAAAATACTCAAAATAGACTCAAAACCCCCAAATCATGAGTTGTCTGCATATTTTAAATAAAAAGATTTAACAGGAAAAAGAAAGATAAAAAATGCTCATAGTACCTTTTTTTTTGCCAGGATTTTAATATGTTCCTTAGAGAAGTTGGAAGTTGCTCCAAACAGCAACCTTTGATATGCACTAACTATTATGAAAAGATCAAAAGTTTTCCCTTTATTATATATGCAGTCAAAATCAAACTATGTCAGTCAATATGCTTTTGAACTCTGTTAAAGCACTGATTGCTATTCCTGGGGAGGAAATTTTGCCTACAGGTAAAAGACTTCATCTTATGAACATGAAATATTGAAAATACATGGAGAAGCAAATAGGAATAAAATATGTTATGAATTATGTTAGAACTACAGACAGAGGAAGATAATATTGTCTGCATGTTGTTTAAGACTCTGTATATATAAAATATGTCAATATTCTGAGTATTTACCATTGGTACTAAAGCCATCTAAGTGTCAAATTTCAACACGGATCTTGGTTATCTAAAGGCTGTTTATACAAGGAATATCTGTTTGGGATGCAGTTATTAGTACCTTCATTTGTTTTACAGTTGTTGAGAAAGACACATTCTTGAGAAGATAGGTTGCTTCCCTTGTTTAAATTCATTCTTAGTCTTCAAAAAAACTCTTATAATTTGTCAGACTTAGCTTTGAGGTAGTCTTAGAGATATTGGGAATAAGTACTGCAGTTCTAGAGAGAGAGAGAGGGCTATGCAGTACTAGTGAACCAGTTAATCTAACAGTCATGATTTGGCAGATGTTACTGATTTTGCATAAGCAAGGCATCCTGAAGGACAAAGAAACCCAAACACAACACAAAAGACAATAACAATAAAACCTCCCCTATTTTTCTGTTAAAGATCTCCTTCAGCAAAACTTCAACCATAAACACCTTTACTATTTAAAGCACCACTCCAGAGACAGAGCTATTTTGACGAGGTACATCCTCAGCTCTAGATATCATGACATCTTTAGACTTAGAGCAGATTGAGATTTTTTCAGGTAATTAATTGTAAAATGCTCCCTAAAAATTCAAAATATGTGACATAGTAAAACAAGACAATATATGGCAAAACATACACACACAGAAAAGGAAGCTAGTTTGTGTTTGAAGCTAGTTTGTGTTGGAAGCTAATAGTCTGATAGAGTGGGCTTGAGTTCCTTGGACAGACAATGGAGAGAAATTGAGGGTTTAGTGTATCTGATGCATTTTAGAGATATACTCTACTATCACAGAAATTACTCCCTCACACTATAATTTTCTTTCCACTGGGTATATATTCAAACTCAGAAGCAATGAGTATTTTTAATCAAAAATCTTATAGTAAAAATATTTTAAAAGTCAGATGGTTTCAAAAAGAAAAATTGGCAAGATTGCCTGTCCGTTGCACTGTTCGGAACACATGTCCACTAGTAACAGCTTTACAATTTTTCCTATTCCCTTCACTTTATTCCTGGTACAAAAGAAGGCTGTATAACCCCAGATGATGCTATTCTAACTGGTGCTATCAAACATGCAGTCAAAACTTCATGTCTCTTACAGTGCATTTGTGATGTACTCATATTCACATTCATTGGTTCATTCTTTACAACCTCTTAATATTTTCAAAATGTTAGCAGTTACTGAAAAGAGACTGACAGTGTGATAAGAATAAATATATGAAGATTTTGAAACTTCATCCCACTAGCGTTCTCTAATCAAGGCATTTGACTACTTGCTGTTGTTGCAAACAGTACAAAAGCAAGTGGTCCTTTCCCTCCACCCCAAAACCTCCCTCCTCATCCTGCCACCACATATAAAGTTAAGGTCAGTTAACTGATCTTCAGAAAAATCACAGGAGCTGGTTGTACTTAAAAGTGTAGCACACTAAAACTGCAATGTAAGCTGTTGTGAAACAAGCTTTAAAAAACCTTAGGGTAACACTTCGATTTAAGTGCAGAAATGGCTAAGAACATATAGTTACAGAAACTGAGCTGATAGGTAAGTCACTACGCCATAGTGATTTGTAAACTTCCATCTATACTTTGAGTCTAAGAGAGTCACATTCTGTGCTATTAGTCTGAATTGTCTTTTGTGGCAACATTTAACTGCAGTAGTCTAATGACTACAAAGACTTTAATTGTTTAATTTTTCTTTAAAAAAAAGGTTAAAAAGTCCTATCTGGATAATAAGTATGCTTCGTTGCAAGATTAGTCTGTGTAACAGGGATCTTCCGGAATAGATTCCCATTTCACTCCTCAGATATTGTTTTCCTGGTAATAGAAAAGAATCTATTTACTGAACTTTATTTAGTTAGGTAAAAGTTCCTTCTGCTGACATTTGAGATAGGTTAGTTTTTCTAGTATCTTCCTTTCAGGCTGGAAGATATGGCAAAAGACTTGCATGAGGTCTGCATCTTCCTGAATTGGCAGAGTTGGGCCAGCCACCTTAACCAAAGCTTCTCAAATGACTTTAGGTTCCTACACTTAGGTAACTAAATTGAAGCCACTGTCTCTCTGAATACCAGCTTTATCTGGATTTACACAATTAGACAGTCTTGTTTTAGTGGGACACTTGGAATATCTGTTGCTGGGTGACAGGTCGCTGGTTGACAAGTTGAATATGAGCCCGCAGTGTGCCCTTACAGCCAGGAGGTTCAGTAGTATCCTGGGGTACATTGTGAAAAGTGTGGCCAGCAGATCAAAGGAGGTGATCCTGCCCCTCTACTAAGCCCTGGGGAGGCCACATCTGAACTGCTGTGTCCAGTTCTGGGCCCCTCAGCACAAGAAAGATAAGGAACTACTGGAGGGGGTCCAATGCAGGGCCACAAAGATGACTAGGGGTTTGGAGCATCTCTCTTATGAGCAGAGACTGAGGGAATTGGGCCTGTTTATTCTAGAGAAGAGAAGACTGAGAGGGGATCACATTACTTTTTCTGCTTTCCTTGATAGCTCTAGGTTTTAATGCCTGAAGTGTATAGACTTGATTAAGACTTCTGTTTGGTATAATTGCATTCAGATTTACTTGAAAATATTCTGAATTCTTTGGAACTAGATCCGTGTGCCAGTATTTTGGTTCTGTCTTATGTAATTGAGACACAAATTCTAAGCCCATGTGTAGATTGTGGATTTTGACTATATGTGTTAGACTCACAGCAGGGTCACCTGATTTCTGCACTGGTGTGGTTTGCACTGGATTCCCTGCACTGGATTGGTCTGGGAAGACTGCCAGGTGCCCACCAAGCCATTCTCTCACTCTCCTATGAATAGGAAAGGGGGAGAAAATATGATGAAAAGCTCAAGATAAGGACAGGGAGATTGCTTACCTGTTACCACCATAGGCAAAAAAGACTCAACTTGGGGAAACTAATTTAATTTGTTTCAAATTAAACATAGGTCAATGAGAATTAAGAACAAACCTAAAAACATGTTCTCCCAACCCCCACTTGTTTAACATATGCTGCTCTCCATGGTCATCAGTTCCTGCTAGGAGCTTGCTCTAGCATGGGCTCTCCATAGGCTGCAGCTGTCTTCAGGATGTATCTGCCAGCTCAAGCATGCAATCCTCTGCAGGGTGTAGGGTGGATATGTGCTCCACCATGGTCCTCCTTGGGCTTCACTGGGACAGCCTGCCTCACCATGGTCTGCACCACAGGTTGCAGGGGAATCACTTCTCTGGCACTTGGACCACCTACTGCCCCTCCTTCTTCACTGACCTTGGTGTCTGTAGGCTGTTTCTCTCACATTTTTTTTACTCTGTTCTCCCAGCTGTTGTGCAGCCATTTCATCCCTTTTCTTAAACATATTATTACAGAGGTGCTACCATTGTTGCTGTTTGGTTCAGCTTTGGCCAGTGGCAGGTCTGTCTTTGGGGCCAGCAGGAACTAGCTTACAGTGTCTTCTCCCCGAAGCCATCCCTGCAGCCCCCATCCACACACCTACTACCAAAACAGCAGGTGTTTTGTTCTATCCAGATGTCTGTGTTTCTATGTCTGCAGGTGTCTCTGTTCTATTCATATCTCCTTATTTTGTTCCCTTCTCCCTATTTAATGTATAGAAAACAAACAAACAAACAAAACTATGCCTCAGCTGGGATTCCGGGCCCAGCCATTCTTCCATTGATCATTTATCACAGGCATTTTTCTATTATAAATTCAATGGTGGATCTTACTAGAAAGGGAGAAAAAAAAAAAACAGCTGACAAAGATTATGACAAAGACTATGGTGACAGCATCAATTGTAACCAAAATATTTTACATATAGATTATAAATTCCACTGAAAAATGAAAGAAGCCATAAAGCAAAAGGTAAATCTCATTCACTTTTGAAATGTAGTCAGGATAGTAACTATACAGAAATATTTTTTGATTTAGTGCAGAATCAGCTGAAAACTGCGTTGCTGTTTTTACTGTAGAAATAACCTTCTACAGACCAGTAATCCATAAATATATGTCAGAGCTGGGACTTAAAGCCTAATGTGACTGATCAGTTTAAGATTTGAATATAAAACTTAGGAGGTAATACCTGACTGCAAATACAGCCTTACTACATTGTAAAGGCTATAACTGAGGGCTTTATTAATCTTAGAGATGGATGAACCTTAGAAAATCTGCCTGCAAAGTGAGCTCACCAGCCTATCTAATATGCTCTTAAAGACTGCTAGCCCAGTAGGGTGATGTATTTGGTTTTTGAATGTATTTCCTTCTGTGAGAGAGAGCATGAAAAATAGTCTTTATTTCCAAGCAGCTCATGGCTTCGTGTTTTGTTTGCAAAAGTACATCTCTAGTTCCTATATTTTTTATTACAGCTTA
Organism: Lepidothrix coronata; assembly: GCF_001604755.1. Lineage (NCBI taxonomy): Eukaryota > Metazoa > Chordata > Aves > Passeriformes > Pipridae > Lepidothrix > Lepidothrix coronata. The sequence goes on from NW_016690261.1 coordinate 1,903,353, forward strand.
GAAGACTGCTATTTTTTTAATTGAATATTTTATCAGTTCTCTTAACTTCAGTCTTCAGTTATTTCTGTCTTTCTGACTACTGATTATTCCATAACCAGTTTCAACCTCTGTTTTTCATTCACTTTCATCTATAGACTCTTTTATTTGTAGCAATTTCTTCTTTAAGTTGTCTGTTAAACCTCAAACCACTTCATTTTTCAAGAATTTCTTAAGAAGCTTCTGAACTTAATTCTCTGTACTTGAGACGCATCAAGTTGCACAGTTCTAAAGGAATTATTCTAAAATTCTAAATACACACATAATGGAATCCTAGTGTTAGGCACCTAAAGTTTGTGAGTCTTCTTCATTACACTTAATTTTTTATCTGGGCTTTATCTACCTTAGCTTTGGGGTAAAAATAATTGACCTTTTTAAGACTGTAATTGTTCAAGGACAGCTGCCCATGGAGACTTTAATTTCTGACTTTTCCAAAAGCAGGGAAGGTAACACTATGAGTTAAACAAGCATCCTTGCATAGTACTGATACTGCCTCATACAACACTGAACCTCTCTCTGGCATTTCTGTTCCCTATGAAAGGAACTCCTCTAGTAGGGATATAACATATTATATGTTTGTGAGAGTTGATGTTTTCAGTAAGGATAACTCAGAATTTCTTAATTATTAACTGCTGAAAATTTTTAAGAGTAGACACAACAACAAGTATTCCTATAATTTCATTAGCTAATGAAGTGGTATTTTATCCCATTTTATGTAACTTTCTTTTCAAGTCCTCTGGAAGAACTTGCACTGTTTTGGGGAAAAAAGTCATGGTCTAGATGTTGAATCTCTGGCAAAGAGGGAAGCTGTAGTTCAGAATAGATAATATTTTTTATTCCCATGGGGAAAAAAAAAGTGGAATATGGACATAAGAGAAGTTGTGGAATTACTCGGGTATCTGCATCCCTTAATTTTGTCTTGGTGAAAAGGTCACTATTTATATTACACAAAATTAACAAAGTTAACATACATTTTAAAGTAAGAACACATTTATTTTTTTCCTTATGTTATTTTTGAGGGTGAGGAAAGTCATAATACATTTAACAGGAAAATTGTTATCTAATTTCATTTTTCAAAAGGTAGTACCTGTTATGAGTGATATTAGAAATATTATTAAGCTCAATGTTTATGCCCTTTAGCAGTTCCTGTTCAAATATTTGTGATCCTTTATTTCATCTATTTTTTCTATATTATACTACTATTAATTGTTACTTTATGTTATTTTCTCATTTTCAGTCTTTCAATTTTTGTCTCCAAGAACGGTTCCATCAACGCTGCCTCCGTACAATCCTAAACATCCACTGGTCAGATTTTGTGACCAATACATCTGTTAGAGCAAGCAGCAGTCACAAGTATTGAGGCCACGTTACTGAGAACACAGTTGAGCTGGGCAGGGCACATCTCCAGGATGAAGGACCACCGCCTCCCCTCATAAGCCATCAGCGTGCCTGCAACAAATGTGGATAGAGCCTTCCCAAATCCTCGTTCGCGAAGCCCAGCCATGATGAAGCTCAATGTTTATGCCCTTTAGCAGTTCCTGTTCAAATATTTGTGATTCTTTATTTAATCTATTTTTTTCTATATTATACTACTATTAATTGTTACTTTATGTTATTTTCTCATTTTCAGTCTTTCAATTTTTGTCTCCTAGAACGGTTCCATCAACGCTGCCTCCGTACAATCCTAAACATCCACTGGTCAGATTTTGTGACCAATACATCTGTTCTAGAGCAAGCAGCAGTCACAAGTATTGAGGCCATGTTACTGAGAACACAGTTGAGCTGGGCAGGGCACGTCTCCAGGATGAAGGACCACCGCCTCCCCTCATAAGCCATCAGCGTGCCAGCAACAAATGTGGATAGAGCCTTCCCAAATCTTCGTTCGCGAAGCCTAGCCATGATGAAGCTCAATGTTTATGCCCTTTAGCAGTTCCTGTTCAAATATTTGTGATTCTTTATTTAATCTATTTTTTCTATATTATACTACTATTAATTGTTACTTTATGTTATTTTCAGTCTTTCAATTTTTGTCCCTTTCTAGACCCACCTTAATTTTTAGCAGATGCCTTCACTGTATTACCCTATTCCTTAGTACAGATAATATTCAGAAAGAATAAATAGAAATGCTTCTTTCACTTCATTCACCATTCTTCTTTCACTGCAGATTTACTAAAACCAGCCTGTTCTAGCTATCATTGTTTGGGTTTTTTTCCTCCCTCTGGCTTTTTTCTATGCTCTGTAGTGTCAATATACTTACATTCTGTGAAGCTCTATTCCTTGTACAAATAATTTGTACAAATTATTAATTCTTTTATAGATCTTGACATAAATTCAGACTTTGTTAGCAAGAAATACTTGAGAAAGAATTTCATGTCCTTGCTAGCAATAACATGTGCCCTTTGCTTGTGCTGGAGAGCACAGAGCGCTGATTCAGTTTGTCAATGATGGGTAGAAATGTATTTGCTTACCTTTCTCCTATATTTGATTTCTGCTGATTTAGTGAAGTGAATCAGCCAAATGGATGCTGAGGAAATACTGTAATGACCTTAAGGGAACTGGTGAAATCATGAAAGGATGCCTTTCAGTGAATTGTCAGCTCAATGGTATTAGGCTACCATAGGTTTAGATGTAGGGCTTCAAAGTAAATTACTTTGTATTTCATACAAGAAATAAAGATAGTTCAAATAATTGGAAACATTGTAGATCAATGTTACAAAAATTTATTAACTCTCCTTTATTTTAGAAAAATAGCAATTCTACTGGTCTGATGTTTAAGGTTATATGGATTGAATTATGCATGTCAGTTATGCATTTGGCTAGGTAGACAAATCAGAGTTTTAAGCATTTGAGCAGTATATCAGTGAGACAATACTATAATCTGCTGTAACTCTAGAGTTTGGGAAAAGATAATGAACTCAGATTATCTATTTAATAATATTTGAGACAAAAAAATAAACCATTATGTATTTAAAATCTTCACTTTAACTGAGCTCTCATCTGATTGATAAGAACTTTGATCCAGAACTTTCTTCAACTTGAAGTATTCAAAATATTGATTAGTAATAAATTGATTTCCTTTTTCCAATATGACAAGTTGTGCTTATTAATAATCTAATATAGTTATATTTGATGTTATAAAATCTGTCTCTCTGTGTTTTAAATGCACAAGGAAAGTTCCATTTTGAATTTTGTGATTTCCATGTATTTAAATTGTGTTGCATTACCATGTTGGGTTTTTTTTTGTTCTTTAAATAACAGAACACTTCAGATTGATATGGATTTAATAGAGCTTTTTTTTGATGTCTCTGACGCACTTCTCATTTCTAATAAACTGTTTTGCATTACTTCAAAGTGCTGTTGATTTATGAGTCATAAATATGCAAAGGACTAATTTGCCATGTCTCTAGTATGCCCTTTCTGGGCTTGTGTTTATTGTTGTGCTTGTAGTTGTTTCAACATAACTTTATTGTAAGAAAATATTCTAAAAAGTACGTGAAACATTATTAGATCTAAGAACACTCTGTCTTCATCTTAGAATCCTTGCTGACTTGGTTATATTCATAAATGAAGTTCCTATTATAGAGTTAATTTTTTTGCAGTCATTCCCACAGTGGCAAAGCCATAATATTACTCATATTATCATTCAAATAAAACTAATTATTTAATTTTCTTTTGGTTTACTTTTGTGCAGAGAATGATTTTCTAATTAGTAATGTGCCATGGATATTAAAATAAAAAAATACGTATTCTCATCAACATTATGCTTGTGGTGGTTGTAGTGATAATTTTTAAAAGCAGAGTAAACAGAGCTCTCAGACTGTATTGTGAATCAAGTCTTCCTTAAAATGGAAAAGAAATTAAGACAGTAATAGTTTTACTGATTTTAGCTATATAAGAGAGGAAAAATTCATGCCATATGCTCTCATGTGAAATCATTTGTTAAGCTATCAGAATAGGAAAACTTACCTTTGAAACATTCCTCAATTGATCTTTCTCTTGTATTTTTATTTTTTAAAAATTTTGAGGTTTTCTCTCCTTATTCTTATTTTCAGTGATGTGAATATCTTTATGTAATATTCAGGAATAATAAGAAAAAAACAAAGTATACAAAGGGATATCTAAAGAGAAATGTAAAATGAAATGTAAATCTTGTCTTTCTTTGCAAACCCTCTTTAAGTGTACATAATGTTATCTCAGTAATGTTTCCTTTCTGTTTTCCTCAATAAAAGGAGTAGAACAGACCTATAGTATTATATTTACTTTTGTAACTTCTTCAGTAACAGCTACTGTTGCAACTATGATATGCTATTTCTGTGTATTCTCTTAGTGGAGAATAGCTCAGGTATGTCTGGTTTTTTTTAGATTATTTTTTTTTCCCATGGCCCTTCAGAAAACACATAGTAAGTAGTACTTGTTGCGTACATCTGTATAATAAATATATTTAGAGCTGATTCACAAGCAGGAAATGTACAAATTCTTAGCTTAAACAATAGGGTCTCAGTAGTTGGAATGTATAAATTGTTCTTAGGATGAGAGAAGCTTATGTATCTCATATTTGTATCACTAGTAAGCCTAAGCGAGAGAAGAACTTGGAAGGGAAGTGTTTATGTCAAAATCCTTCCAAATGTAGCTTATTCACTGGACAGCAGGAAGAGGGCACAAGGAGGAGGTTATAGAAATAGGTGTGTACAGTACCTATTTCTTTGAACATTGGTAAGTGATAGTAACCTAGTAACTCAATATCTCAGCTGATATTGAGCCCACTCCTGCTGTTTCAATTGTGTGTCAAAAAATTCTTGATCTGTAAACTCTTAGCCTCATGTAAAAACCACAGTTTGATGACAATAATAGCTACATAATAGTATCAATTTACTGTAAAACTCCAGCATGAATTCTGAAACATATGGGAACAGAATCCCCAGTATTCCTTAATATCATGGCTTAGGAATGGTACTCCCCAGTGTAATGCTCCCACTGAGACTCTCCAAACCATATGCCACCTGCTAGCTTGCTCACTCCCCCATCCCCATCCTCCTCTCCCTACCAAGGAATGGAGAGGAGAACTGGAGGCACAAAAGGTAAAGATCAAGGGTTGAGATAAAACCAAACTAGTGGAAACAGCAATGAGATAAGAAAACAAACAGTAATAGCAACAATACTAATGACAAGGGTACAAGAAACGAACAATTCACACAGAAACACCCCTATAACAGACAATACCTGATCTCTCTCTCCATCATGAGAAGCAAACCCAGAAGGGACCTTTCCCCATCTCCAGAAAATAACATGAGATGGTATAGAATAACCTCTGGGTCCTAGCCACACCTCGTCCTGACTAATGCAAAAATTAACCCTGTCCTGGCTGAAACCAAGACACTTACTCAACAAATATCATTCATGGATTTTGCTATGATCAGGAGCAAGAAAATATTTTCATTTCATTGCATAGCCAAGATTACAGTGTGTTTTGGGAACTGATTTTCAACAGAATTATTTTTCCTTAAACTGAGATACCATTTTGGAAAAATAGTGACTATAATTACAAAGAGCATACATTATGTAAGCGCTGATTTTAACAACATGAATACATAAAAAAAGTTTTCAAAATTATCATTGCTCTAAAAATGACTTTAATAAATGTATGAAATTTTGCCTTGGGGGAAAAAAGAATCAAAATATGCACAAACTGTGTACATTTTTATCCAGGATAAACTATATTTCTCTGTGTTTGTAATATTTAGTTATACTACTCCAGTAGAGGTTTCCATGGTGGGAATTCACACCAAGATACAGATCATGGTGTTCTTTTCAGGTAGAAAAGAAGACAACCACATGAATGGAAAACTACAGAAATGGAAAGAGATCATGCACTGAAAATTAAGAAGACTTTAAATGTTTATTTTTGAAAATGTGAATAAACCTGAAGTAAAAAGGTACAGTAGAAGGAAGAAACCTGCAGGGCATTTATCCAAATTCAAGCCAACAAAACATCTTGAAACTTTAGAATGATGACAACAGTAAGAAGCATGCATGAAAAATATCATAAGATACATAAAATCACTTAAAAATGTGTGGTTTCAGCTCTAAGATAGTACATTATAGTCATAATAAAGTCTGAAGAGGTTTACAAACTTTTCAAATAACTCTATGTTAAATACAGACTTAAATGCAAACTTTAGACCTTATAGGGTCTAGGAGGATTTTTTTTTTTTTTTTTGGTGCTAAAAACTTTTGAAACATAGTAATCTTCACTCTACTAGTAGGTGGTAGAGGATCTGAGGTCACATCAAGGTATTATTTAGTATTTTAGCTATATATTTTTTCTATTTGTGATAAGATGTTGACAGGGGAAAGAAGATAAAGAAATCAAATTACATGAGATTTCTTTTTTTTCTTGCTTAGGAAACAAGTATTTATCTATCCATAGTGGGACTAGGATAAAATAGTCAACAATCTGAAACTGTAGATAACTCAAAGAGAGCTTTTGCTTCAGAAGGTTTAAACTTCTTTCTTTCAATTTCATTCTGGCAGCATTCAGGTATAACAGTTCTGTGGATTTCTCTGTTGGATATTGGACTGTGACTACAATTAAACTGAAAAGTTCATAAAAGAGTAGAAGACATCTGAATTTGCATTCCATAATATATGCTAACAGGCTCTTTAGTTCGTATCATTACATGCCATCTGCTGACATGCTCCCAAACCACTTAAGGAGAGTCACCAGAGTAAATTTAGCTGCCACAGGCTGTGAAACTGAGCTGAAACGTACTTAACATCCTTGAAGCCAGAGCAGTTATGATTTACCCTGCAGTAAATGTCTGCTGTGTTACAGATACAGGTAGTGCTCTGCATTCTGTCCTTGAGGGCAGCCAGGAGTATGTACTGCATGGAGTGTTATGGAGTAATTATGGGAAGGACTGAAAGACCAAGATCCCTTGCATCTAACAATGAGACAAATGGACCCCATTGCAGTGAGAGATAATAGATGACTCCTGCAATTAATAGTAGTAGGTCCTGGATTGCTTATATTTTAAGCAGTGCAAAAGACCATGGAAAATTTTACACCAGTGGGGAGAAACCACTGCACAGGTCAGCCACGCTCCAAGGCTGCATGAACTTTTTAAAGGCAGAAGTAAAACACACAGAGAACTTTCACATCCTTCTAGTATAAGGGAAGGTTCTGAAATTATTTGATACTCCTGAGTTTGTAGACAATGTTCTGCAAAAATAGGATGCATTAAGGAAACCACAGCTCAGAAATTCTGGATAAAAAGGTACAAAATTGCATTTTTGAGGCAAAACAGCAACACAGAGGAGCTATATTTCAGCCTTGTAGCTAGTATTCAGGTCAGTTGTAAAGAATAAATCCATTTAGTAATCAGGATACCAGGAAGGACCTGACTCATGTTAAGCTGAAATAATTCAACAGTTTCTAGAATTAAAAAAAACCTGATAACTGTTAGCAAATGCCTTCCTACACCCATTATAGTCCATATAGAACCAATACTGTTTGCTTGTTTTGTTTTATTATGCTTTGTTTTTAAACATGGCATTTACCTATATAGAAGTAATATTTAACTGACAAAAAAATCCTGCAATAAAAACAAAACAAAACAAAACAAAACAAAAAGCAAAAATATACCATTTACATACTGTCATAAATTTGGCCAGGTGAGGTGAATTCTGAGACAAAGAACGTAGTAGGTCCCATGGAAATTCTGAGTCATAGATTTCCTCATGTGAAAGCAATGGAACTAACAAGACATCGATCTGAAAGACTGAAATTGTCTAGTTGATATACAACTTGCAAGATATTCAAGGAGAGATGATCTCCACAGGAAATCCATTACAACATCTGAATAAATGAGATTCTGATTAAGATTCAGACATTATATTCTTTAAGATACAAAGTGCAATTTCAGGTCATGGATGAACATAAATGGAAAATTCATTCTAATCTCTAGGCCTATAGATTACATAAAAATAAATCATATATATTCCAGAATGTTTGACTCATTAGTAAGAATTTTGGAAATCCAGGTTGTGACAGATACAGTGGGCTAGAAATAAGATCATACTAAAAGAGAATCATAAGTCTTGAATGTTGTAGCAGCATGAATGCTGAATGAAAAAGCAAAAAAATCAGTGTCTTGACATTCTAGTCTATTTTGATGCATGATAAAACTTGACATTTACTCATCTTTAGGTTATGTACATGATAATACTACCATGCCATAATAATAAGAGTCACTTTAAATTTACACTATCACAGGTTGGGCAGAAAATAAAATTTTGTGGTTTATGTTATCCAGAGAATATTTCATATCAAGTAACTAAATATCATCCTAACACCTTCCTGAAATTGAAAATTAAAACTTTCATACACAGGGACATTTAGACACGTAGTCCAAAGACTGAAAGAAGAACATTTTTATCTCAGTAGACCTCACTAGAATAGGTCTATACATGGACTGATAATGACCCAGAAGAACACTGGAGGTAATCAGGTAAGACTCAGAGTGTTGACAGTATGGCTATTCTACCATAATCTTCACAAGAAATCTGCATTTTGATCTTAGGATTGGTTTTCTATGTTTTTCCATTTTTTTTTTAATGCCCATGTGCAGGAAAGATCATTCTTTTACTCTATGTAGAGAAAATGTCTTTAGGGTTTCAAGTGCTCTAATGTTTAATTGCTCTCTACAAGGGAAAAAAAAAAAAAGAAAAGAGAAAAAAAAAGTATGTAGAGTAAAAAAAATTCCAAATTTACAGGTTTCATGCTGAATTTTTCTCTACACTGATGTGGAAAGAGTGAATTGGGTTGATGGATCTGCATTTGCTAGACGTAAATGAAGCTGCATAGGATTCAAATGAACTGGAAATGCTACATGGAGTGCAAAAACAAGTGTTATTCACAGTCAACTTTGTTGCTACTTATTCTATCTGAATTTTCTTGGTCGTTCACACAAAGAAAAAAAATGTAAGCTTACATGCACATGTCAAGTCTGAATACAGGTTTATGTAAGACGAATATCAAATTTGTAAGTTACGAATTTCCAGTTTACACTTTAAAAGTGGAACAGGAAAATTTCCATTTATTTACATTTCCTGAACTGTTTGCTACCACTGTCACTGAAATATGAATCCTTCTGGTCTTACAGAAAATAGATTATCTCCTACAAAACTTCTAAGTCCTTCCTTTATATCATGTTAGGGAAGATTTTTTCTCAATTCTTTTACTGAGAATAGTAAATTTTTATTTTTGCTTTGTTTTTCAGTTAATTTACTGAGAAGAAAAAGACAACATAGCCAAGAACAGGAAAAATTATCTCACCAGGAAGATGATATATGCATCTAGAGCATTCTGAGAAATATCCTTAGATTAGCCCTACAAGGCTTTATTACATTGGAAATGGTGACAATGGAGTACTCTACTCCAGCATGCAGCATGATATTTATAATCTTGATCCTACAAAATTCTGTCTAGCAAAATTTATCTCATGCTTTCCACATGAAAAAAATGCCTTATATTTGATGTCTTTTCTTAGTTTAAATTGCATTTATATAGAGGTTTTTTTGTTTATTATTTCTCTGTGTGACAGCTTGTATCTATAATCAACTGTGTTTGATATTTACTATAGGCCACCCAGTCAAGAGATTCACAAAGCCTTCTTGCTTCAGCTACAGGAGGCATCGTGCTTGCAGGCTCTTGTCCTGTTGGAGGACTTCATCCACACCTATATCTGCTGGAAAATTAACACAGCAAGCTTTAGGTAATCCAGGAGACGTATGTATGCACCTACCAGAGTAGAGTGTATTGCTAGACCAGTTGACACCAACACAAGTTACCCAATCAGGGACATCAAGACTGGAGGCAGCCTGGGCTGCAGTGGTCATGTGTTAATGGATTTCACAGTTCTGAAGGATATGGACCAGGTGAAGACTAAAGTTAGAACCCTGAGCTTTAGAAAAACAGAGTACCAGCTCTTCAAAACTTAGCAATAGGACACCCTGGGAAATTGCCCTCGGGGACAAGGTAGCAGAACAGAGCTAGCAAATCTTAGGGTTGTTTTCCATAGAGTGCAAGAGCTCTTGATCCCCGGATGTAAGAAATCAAGAAAGGAAGGCAAGGACTGTCATGAGTAAGTTGACACCTTCTGGTCAAACTAAAGGGCAAGAAGGATATGCATAGGCAGTGGAAGCAGATACAGGTATACTGGAAAGACCACAGGCCTGGTTGTGTAGGAATGAGGTTAGGAAGGCCAAGAGATGGCTGGAGCAGAACTTGACAAGTGATGCAAAGAATAACAAGAAGGGCTTCTACAGAAAAGGAAGGTAAAAGAAAGCATATGCCCCTGATGAAGATGACTGACAAACTGGTAACAGCTGATGAGGAGAAGGCTGAGATACTCAATATCTTTTACCTCAGTTTCACCGGCAGCGTCCCTTCCCACATCTCTTGAACGGACGGATTACAACACAGGGACTGGAGGAGCAGCGTTCCTCCCACTGTAAGAGATCAGACTTGTGAGCTGCTCAGTAGTAAGACTAGACTGATCTTCACTAGTGCTTGCACATTCATTCACACTCGCTCCAGTTCCTGGCACCACATATACTAATTTATCAAGACGGGGTATTGTCTTACAAAGAACTAGACATTCAGTTAAAAAAAAAAAAAGGCATTCAGAGCATAGAGAAGATCAGGTTCATGACTATCCAAGGAACCTGAGTATACATAAGTCTGTGGGATCTGATGAGATACATCTCAGAGTTCTGAGGGAATTGTCTGATGTAGTTGCCAAAGCCACTCTCCACCATTTTTGAAAAGTCATGGCAGTCAGATGAAGACTCAGGCAACTGGAAAAAAGGAAGCATTGTACCCATCTTTAAAAAGTGTAGGAAGTAGGGCCTTGGGAACTACTGACCTGCCAGCTTCACCTATGTGCCTGGGAAGATCATGGACATTACATTTATAAGGATTATTTTAATATTAATGGCATTTATGCAATTAAACATTAGCCAAGTTTCTTAACAGGCTGCATGCTGAACCATACATATATCCCTAGGCAACAGATAAAGAAATCTTGAAGTCTAGATAGTTCATGACTTCAATCTCTAATTTTCATCTGAGAAACTTTTTCTACATCCAAGACTGTAAAATGTAAGATAAAATACAAGGATTAAAGTTCAGAGGTGGCAGACATGGTTTAAGATTAAACAGAAAAAGATAAAGAAAAATATTAAAAAAAGTCCCCTGTAAATAGAGTATCTTGTTACATCAACAAGCATTACTGTATTTTAAGAACTGGAAATAAAGTTTCTGCTCCATGTTGTAGAAACATGAAAGACCATTGATTCAGATTACAATGTTTAGCAGAGTTTAAAAAAAAATGCCATGAAATGAAAGAGACATCTTGAAAGATTGTTATTTAGATGATATGATGCAAAGGCAGTTTTTGTGTATATCTCTTTTTCTTGGTCATGGTAACCTCATAGTGAGTAACATATGTAATTAATTACAATAATTAATTTCACAAAAACACTTCAAGAAAAACGCTCATGCTTACTTGCTTCATACTTGTGACAAATGTGATACACTGGGTTTACTCGTTTTGATTTTATGGACATAGCAATGCAAATGCAAGCAGATCATAATATTTAGATGCATTCTTTAAGAGATTATCTCTGCTGTACCTCAATATTGTGATGGCAGACTCCATAACAAAAACACAAACCTTTCAGCTAATGTTCCACATACAAATCACTAAAAGTGATGTTTTGACACCAAAAGGTTTAATCTACTTTTTATAATGTTTCAGTACTACACAGAGAAGCTGCCAACTCCACGGTTGCTGCTCTTTGCTTCAAAGAGATAAGCAGTTAATAAAAGTAAATTTTACCTGACTAATTAATTGTTAGCATCTTTGGCCAAATTCAGAGCATCATATCATCACTAAACACCTGAAAAAAACTGTAGTGAAACATGTAATGTTTCTAATATCTGTGGAAGAGACTACTGTGAAAAAGAAAACAAAAGCAGTTTTTTGTTTTGGTTTCATTTGATTTGGGTTCTTTCAGTTTGTTTATGTAAATATAATTATTTTAGATTGGAGTTTACGCTAGGAAAGAAAGGAAAGAATTTCAGTGCTTTCCAAATATATAAACTGCATTTCTAACAGAGACCTATTAAAATGGTTTTTTTAGAAAGAATAAAGGAAAGTAGGTTTGTGATAATCTGGAAAAGGATACAAAGGATAAGGATTTAATTGCTATGGTAATCCAAAATTTTGTATTAAAATACAATTGTTCTTCAAATCATAATGTTAAGGAAAACTTTCTTGTCCAGCTATCCAGGAGTCACTCTGGCATCACACCTGCACCACCTGAGGTAGAGCCAGAGCCCCTTCACACGAGTGAGCCAATGGTTGTCCTGCTTGACTCCCTATGCACCCCACTCAGACAAGATTTCCTCACTGACTCTATCCCAGGTTTCCCTTAACAGAGTTTCAGACATCTCAGTCCTTAAAATAGTTTAATTTTGGTGCAATAACTAAATAACATCTTGAGCTGGTGGGACCTCGAACAAAGGAAAATGTGTGCATTTATACTCCCACAGTCTCAGCACATGAAAGTCTGGGATTCTTGGTTGCTGCCCTGTCTCTGAGCGTCCAGTCCCCTGGCTGGGCCTCAGGCCCCCGGGCCCTGCTTTAAGTGAAGGTTGGCAGTTCACAGCCTGTTGTTGGTGCTCCCAACACCCAGAGCTCAACCTGCAGCTGGCACTGCAACTGCACACTGAGCAACTTGCATCGAATGTGTTCCTCAGCAATATAATTCTACCAATGTGTCTTTCTTCCCCTGCTTATGGGCTTTTGACATCATTCTTGGAAATCTTGAATTTGTGGGATCTCTGATAAAAAACTAAGATCTCTTTTTATGGTTTTACTTTGCACCACTGAACTTACAAGTCCCCTCATATAACTCTAACATACTTGTATCTGCATTAATAAAGTTGTTTCTTATAATTGTGATCACAGAATCACAGAATCAACTAGGTTGGAAAAGACCTCTGCAATCATTGAGTCCAAACTATGACCTAACACCAGCTTGCCAAGTAGACCATGGCACTAAGTGCCACATCCAGTCTTTTTTTAAATACCTCCAGGGACAGGGACTCCACCACCTCACGGGGGAGTGCATTCCAATGCCAAATCTCTCTTTATGTGAAGAATTTCTTTCTGATGCCTAGCCCAAACCTCTCCTGGTGCAGTTTAAGACTGTTCTCTTGTTCTATTGCTGGTTGCCAGGGAGAAGACCCTGACTCCCATCTGGTTACAATCACCTTTCACTTGTTCTTGTTGAACCTCATATCATTGAATTCAGCCCATCTGGTGTACAATGAGGTATTTTATCTAAAAAAGAAAAAAGTACTTAGAAAAAAAAAAACATAAAAAAAGTATTTTTCATGGGCAGTTACTTAGAGATATTAGATAGGGGGTATGCAATTTAACATTTGCTCTCTAAAATTTAACCATGGCTTTCTCTGTCTCTTTTTATTATGGAGGGAATCTGGTCACTTAGACTGGATTAGACATCTAGCTATATATACATTTTCTATGTAAGACTTACTCCACTACAGTAATGGTGCCTTTTGAGAGACAAGTGCAGTCATCTTGTATAATCTTAAATCCTCTGCATATAAAATTCCTATTGATGTCTTTGGATAACTTGGATTTTTTTAACCACTTATGAACTAGATTAATTCTAGCCTAACTCTCCACTTAGGTCTTTTCATATAGTTTAATTAAAAGTCAAATGTTGCAAAGTATAAGAAAACACTCTATAGTAAATATTGATAGCTTGGAGAAAAGGAAAATTTCTCAAAGTCTAAATTACTTTAAAAAAGCATCAATATTAATGGAAAAACTACAGTGAGTTTAGTATGGCCAGTTATTGAAGGTGTGATGTTCTGGAAGACCCATCATTTCAAACACATATAACTTGTTATACGTTATTGTTCAAACTTGTTATATGTTATTGTTCAAACACATATAACTTGTTAAGAAAAGACAACTTTTACACACCTTGTTCATTATTTTGAAGTACTTTAGAACCTGTTAAATTCACAGCAGTACACAATAAAGAGAGAAAAAGTGCACTTCTCAAAACAGCCACATTTACATGCAGGAAACTCACAGCTGTTGTGATACATAAACTCTATCATTATGAAAAATTTTCAACACAAGCTTCTTGTAAATATGTTGCTTATTGAAATTGTTAATATAATATTACTAGACTAAATTTGAAAAATACTGAAAATCATAGAAGAAAATCACATGCAGTCAGGTTAATCTCTAGCCAGAGAAACCTGGATAATACAAAGCACATATGCCGACAGATCTTGCATAAAAACTTGACAAACTATCAAGTTTCCTGAAGTTTCTTGCTTTCATAAAAATAAGTTAAATAAGTGTCTTTCAGTGTTAATTTAAGTATTTAAGTGAAAAAAATATAGACACGGTTAAGGAGTATTTTTTTATAGGTAAATTTCTGGAACTCCTATCCATGGTGACAATTACCCTATGACATATGCCAAACAATTGGAAATAGCGTAGCTACTTTCTGCTATTATAACTTGATCTTATTTGCCTATTTTTTTTTTAGTGACTCTACAAGCAATTGTAGTGATCTATCTCTACTGTGAAATAAAAGTATCATTGAATGAGTTTAGCACTGAACACCTGATCCATTGTTTAACTGTTAACTCATTCCATGGGGTTCTCATGAGTTACTAACTTCCTCAGAGATTAATTTAACTCCCTCAGAGATTAATTTAACTCCCTGTGGAAAAAGCTGACACCAAGCAGTATGATTATAAAAAAAGTCAAAGCAAATTATCCTTAGGTCAAGGGTTGTCGCCTGACCTTTCATTGAGCAGTATAAGTACAGCCCTACATTTTGGCATGGGCCTATAGTTAATCTAAGAGGTTAATAACTTTTTTATTTTTTTAAATATTTTAATTACATTGTTTAACAATATTACACCTTTGTAATTTGCAATTTGCAATTTCCTCAGTTATGCTTGATCGTTGTTATACAGAAAATTGTTTCTCTTGACTTGGATAAGTGGGACCTGTATGTTCACTCTTTCTTCTCTCCTCTTCATACACTTGTGTTTGATTTTTAGCTTTCTCCTCCTCCCATCCTGATCAATAGAAGGCTAAGACACTGTCTAACTCTGTATATCTCAACAGTACATTCTTCTTCAACATGTCTCATATTTCATCTTCCTTAAATCTCTTGTGAGATCATTTGTGTTTTTATGAGTCACCTGAGTGAGGGGAAAAAAATACAACAAAACACCTCTTCTATCCCCTTGCAATATAAGATGAAAACTTTCTGCATATGTAAAACCCTACTCAAGGCCTGTCAGAGTGACCTGGTCAATAGTGGATTTGTACTCATAAAAATAACTCAACACGAAAATATACAAACTGCTGCTGACCTTGTTAGGTGTTTATAAGTGATAACTCAGAATCTCATTATGGGTAAAAGGGAACTAACCTTATGTAATTGAAGATCCAAAAATTTATTGTTGGTCTAATTATAATCTTAAAAATTTAACCAACACACAGCAAATACTTACTTCTAGTCTAGCTGAAATATTATTAATATATTCCAAATGACTACAGAAAATTTTTCTTAGAAAATCACTCTGAATTATGTTGACAAGTGTGTTAATATTCATGCTTAACAAGCACAATAACAATAACAAATTCAATTATTTGTCTTTTCCACTATCTCAGATTCTTGTGATGTTAAATGTTACTGCATAATTAGAACAACTATGGAGATAAGACTTTCCACTTGCTACTCATTTACACATTCAAGTAAAGTTAATTCATGTCAAGGGGTAAATTCCTTTTATCCAAACTCAGTACCATGTGTTTGTGAAGCCTCATTATCAGTGGTTTAATACGCTTAATCTATTCTGAAAAATTTCAAATGTCAAAGAAATTGTTAAGAAACAAAATATATTCAGATAAAAAAACTACTAAGAATCTTTTATCCATATTTATCATTGCAAACAGTTGTCTAATTATTGATCTGAAGATTGTTCATCCACTCTAGCATAAATAGGTTTTATGTCATGATGAAGTATGACTTTCAAACTGAGAAATTTCCATAATTCATAAGTCTTCTGCATGGTTTGAGTTTTTCCCCACCGTATAAATGAACTTGAAATCTACTTTTTTGCCTATGAGTGGTAAAATCCAACAAAATCTACTAAAGATTATGTCTAAGGTTTTTAGACTCCTTCTTTCTGTTCAGTAGATATAAAACTGTAGTTGTATAACACGTTTTAAAGAGTAATTGTCTTGACCAGAACTGTTTTTTGTTTTGTTTGTTTTTTTTTCCCAATTCAAGAACTGGCGAAACTGGTGATGCCACTTAAAAAGAAAAACAGAAAAGCCAGAACATAGACTGATAAGATGAAGGAGACAGTTGAATAAACACATTCAGATGCTGTGTTTAATTATCGAATTAATAGCATTCTAGTTATTTTTTTCCACACTAACATAATGACCTCTTAATATTGATTAAAATAACATTGCAATATTTTGAGAGACTTTGAGAAAAAGAGGATTTCAGAAGTAACTTACCCCTCTCTAAGCTGAAGTCCTGTATTGTGTTTTTGAAAGAATGATCAGTGTCACTGACTGGCTTGTTTGTACGTATTTTGATTCTCATACTAATACTGCCATCCTTAATTCAGGATTTGGAAATATCAGTGATCTCAGCCTATCTGTGTATATTTTTCCATCATGGATTAAAGAGACCTTTCGTTTTGGGAGATCTAAATAGATCTGCCAAATGTTCTTTTTGGCTTTACAATGAAGAACACATAAAACAGAAAGGTAGTAAGTGCCATCAAGCAGTTAAAGGACAATATTTCATAAAACCCCCTAAACCTCTCTTGTATCTATTTTACAAAGCAATTGGTAAAATCAGGTAAAATCTTATTCTAAAGAATACGCATGGTTGTGTGGCTCTTTTAAACATTGCAGGGTAAGTCTTTCACTTACTGCTTATCCAAATAATGACACATTCCTTTCAGTTTTTTATATCACAGCAATTAAAAATAAAAGCTTCCTGAAAGTAAAGACTAGACAGACGGATCAAAGGGCACTTGATTCTTCCTCATACACTGTTCCAAAATCCATGATTTTCAAAACTGTGCATATGCCTTTTACTGAAAATGACAGTTACTTTTATTATTGTTATTTCTATTCACTCCCTCTGTGTGTATCCTTCACCTATACAAACAGGTATGTGTGTACACACAAACACACATAGAGGTACACAAATGTGGGGATGCACACTCACTATAACTAAATTGTCATAGTTCTAAAGAAGTGAACTGGACCAATGCTAATTTAAACCAATTTGTTTGGATAGTGACAGTTGTATATAAAGTTGCACTTCTTCTCTACCTAAGCTGTAATTTAGGGTAAATAATATGATTTTTAAAATTCTGGTATCCTCTGGACCATTTTACAGATTAATCTATGCATTTGTGCCACTTTTGCTGAAGTGGAAGCAGTAATCATAGTTGTTATCTTTGTCAAAAGTACTAACAATAACTTAAATAAATTTTCCTGTTTGTAAGAATTTTTCTTTAAATCATTCTGTATTTTTGACACCCTGTCAAAATGGACTTTTTTATCTGTTCAAGGAAAGAAATTTAATATGAATGTCGACAGTATCTGTCATTTTAAAAGAAAAACTGGACACAAGTAGTTAAACTCAGTGAATAAAATAATTTATTTGACAAAAACAGATTTTAGGACATATTTCTACACTGCAGTCTTACCATATATCTGAATATCCCTGAATTAACTGGAAAAGATAAATACATCTTTCTGCATTACAGGCCAATTGTTCCTAGAAAATAACCCTGGAATGGCAAGAGAATAATCAGCAAAGTAAAGTATTTTTTTCTATTTTTCATTTAAAGCCTAGGAGGAAAGTGTTCTTCCTACTTCAGAGACATATAAATGTCTTTGTTTTTCAGTAAGACAAAATTCATTTTCTAACTCATTGAAATTCTCAACCATAAGAAGTTTTATTGGGAAAAGTAAAGAATAAGGTCATTCTGTCTTCTCCATAAAGAAGATTAAATAGCTACTGTATAAAGGAATTAGAGACAAGATTACCTTGAGATTCACTAAGGAACTTCAGACATCCCATAATAAATTTGCTCCAAACCTATGTAGATAATAAACAAACAAACAAACAAAAAAGGTCTAGTCTGCTCTTCTGAACAAAAGAACAGTAAGAAGTATCACTGAATCTATACTTAATTCACAAGGACATTCTGTTTTTCAAATACTGTTGAAATTGTGCATGCGATTTAAAATGCCTCATACCAGTAATGAAAACAGCTGCTACTCACAATAACTATGACAAGAACAAAGCAATTTTGGTAATATTGAAATAATTTCGTACATAAATATATTTAAAAACTGGTTCATACTTAGAATATCTTAATGGAAAAAAAAAAAAAAAACCATTATTGTTACTTTGAGTCCTGAGGATAAATGAAAAAAGCTTCAATGTATAGATAGCATCCTGCTGCCTGGGATCTAACATAATGTTCATGATTTATGCTAACCATCTCTTAGCTTTCATCCTGATTTTGCATGTAAACAGCCTATTACTGACAAGATCATAAATTCAGAGTGTTATGTGTGTGTCTGGTAACTATACTGAGCTACAGCTCATATGTAGATGAACAGCAGTGGGGTTTTTTTGAATGAAAACTTAAATTTGCTTCATAAATATATTATGAATAAGTACAATAGCTTCATTTTGCAGGTGAGGAAAGAAAAATACAAAGATATTTATGACATACACTCAGCTGGTTGGGCCCTGCTACAATGCCTATGTTAGGAAAGAAGTTTCTCTGTTTTGTTGAGGGAGTACAATGCACTGCATCCAGAGTTAGCAGCATGTAGGTACCCAGAAACTCAGGTCTCCCAGTCACCCTTCCTAGTCCCTAAGCAAGCTCATTGTAGTCACAAAGAAAAGGACAAATCTACATCTCAGCTCTACATGATGGCAACAAAGAGGTGAAATCAGGAGTCCACTGTTTTAAACACAGACATAAGCATGATAGCCCATCTCTTTGGAACTATCGTTGCTGTTCTATCTTTTCTTTCTCTTTCCATTCACTTCAAGTGACAGAAGAGGAAATGTAAGGCCTACTTCAGAAATATCACTTAGATCCCTGGGATACATGAGAACAATCCTGTCAGAAGTGGCTTGTGGAGAATATACACAGAATTAAGTTTGTGCTGCTAACTTCAGGTGAGATCTTAGGCTCTCTTACAGATGCCAAAACTGCTTATGACTCAGCTCTGGGTCAGAGCCAAGTACTCAACAACAACACTCTCGTGTCCAGGGAAATTTCTGGAGGCTAACACTTTGAATTTATGAAGACACGTCATCTAAAATAAAACTGGAGACTACTGTAGTAAATAACTGCAGAGCTGTAATCCTGACTTCTGGTTGTTTTCTTTCCCCTTGAACATGGTGTATCTATTTAAAAAGTATTAAAAATGGACCTATTTTAATGAACAAATGCAAATAGCTCCTAAAGATAAAGAAGACTACTAGTTCAAAAAATACTTTTCATACAGAATATACAAATTAACATATCTAATGTGTGTTTTAAAGTAGCTCATATTTAAATTCCCTTTTTGGAAAAAATAAATGTCTTAGGTCCGTTTCCTGATAAATACTCTGACTTTTATGGGATAATTTTTTTCCTTGTTTCAACCTCTATGTATGCAAAATAATTGCTAAATATTAGTATATAATATAAGAAAAATGTACCTTAAACTTGAAATATCTAGACCAAATTTCAGACTGCATGATGCTGTGTTTGTAGTTAAAATGCGGGAATATTAAGCTTGGGAACATCTGCCTCATAGAACAGACTCAGGAAAAATTGCAACTGCAGGATTCTCAATCCTATACATACTATTTTTCAAAAGTTACAGTCAAAGGTTGATATAAAACTTCAGTACATAAACTGTAACTTGAGGATGGGTCACCACAGTGAACCAAGTATTTTTACATGTTTTGTCACCCTAGGTCCTTGAGTAAATCAAATATTTACCATTTAAGTGTTGCACTCCTGTTTCTTCCTTGGAGGGCACACACTCTCCCTGGGTCAATTTACCTTATGAAAGCAAAATAAATCTCATGAAAGAGATATTTTTAACATTTTATCCTTCATTAGTTACGGTATCTTCTCATATGCACCTTATTCCATGTCATTCGAGAATGTAATATATATGATAATGATGCAAAGTGTGACTCGTAAGCTCCTACTTGTCATCAAATTCGAGATACTACCAAGCAATCCTCCACTGTTTTGTAGCAGAAGTATTATCCAAGTCAGTGCTAGAAGGACTAGCGTTTAATGCATCTGAATCACAGAAAAACATCCTCCTATTTCCTTTTGGTTCCTTTAGGTGGCTAAAACTGCATTTGCCAAATACTTTTTTCCATGCATCTTACCTTTCTTATCTCAGAGGCCCAGAGTATAACTTAGCATAACATTTTAAAAGTGATTTATGTGCTTAGGAGTCTGAATCTCACAGGGAAATAATGAATCTTAAGATCATAAGTTATTCAGCTTTTTGAAAACCTAATTTCTTCTCTGTGTAGACAGAGTAAGGACATAGCCTTACTCCTATGTAACTAGAAAATTAATATGCATCTTCTTATAGAAGAAGAGATATTTTGCTTACTTCTTCCTACTATAACTGTGAAGCAAGCAATCAGGAAAATAATGGAACCATATTTTTGCCCTCATGTCGTGTCAACTAAGAGGAACTGAGTCATCACCACAGGAGAAAGAAACTTATCATAGTCTTTCATATTGGCAGAACTACACAGAACATTAACTACAAGAGGCAAAGGAAGAAAGGGAGTTTTAAGTTTTCACTGATATTGTGATGTTAATTCATGCACATTATATAATCCTATAAGTACTGTGGCTGAGCATAGATAACCTGAGAAACAGGAGCATATGCAGCCTGTGAATGGAAAATCTTCTGAAGAGTTTGGAACTGCTGAAATAATACTTGAAGAAAATAAATATTTTCTAGAGAAATAAATAACTAAAACTATGATATATAGTGGTCTAACATGAAAAAAAATGGGAATTGCTTCACTAGAGGAGCTACAGGTATTCACTCTTTGACATCACCTGCAAATTGACATGACATTTTCAGAAGTAAGTTTTATCACTTTGAAGAATGAACAGCCTGGAACCAGCAGCTCTCACTGTATTTCACGGGTTGATTTTTTTGATAGTTTAATCTGAGTTACTATCATCCTTGAAACATGTCATTTCACTTTGTCCTGTTACTGACACTTTGAGATTCAGAGAAGCTGTTGTCTATCTGTAATTTGAAAAGGCTCTGTATCTCGTAATCCTTATAAAATCTTTCCTGTGAGCTTAATACTGGGCAGAACAAAAGAAAAAAATCACAAAATGAACATTGAAAGTGCTTACACCAAACTTTTCAGAAACATAAATGAATCTGTTGCTTCCTGTTGGCTCCTAAGCAACTTTCTTTTCCCTCCCACTTTTCTCTTTAAGTGTCTTGCAGATCTGATGGTTTCAAAAGAGCATTCACACGATACTCTTACCTCTGACTTTGATACTATAATTTCTAGCTGTTGTGGTTTAGATATTTCCTAGATATTTCCTATTGAGGGACCTCCACTGGCTCTAGTGGAATCTTTTGACCACCTTCAGCTCTGAATGAAGATATTTACCAATACTCGACACTTTGGCTTCATAGCAAGGAACGAAAGTAAGAAAACAAAAATACTCTTTGCCATTTGGTTGAAGGGACTTATTCAGGTATTGATCAGCTGTCAGATGAACAATAATCAACAGAGCATGGAAACAGGCCTAATCCTGTTTATTTCACAATTGTTCACAGAATTATCCTCTAAGATGGTCTAGACAAAAGCACTTTGTGCTTTTCATTCTGAAAACATTATTTCACTTCATTGTATATTCGGATGTTTGTTCTTAATTATCTGCATTGATTGTTGTTATATAAAATTCAGCCAACATGTCCTGATATATATATATATATATATATTATTGTCCCAGTCAAAAAATTTTAATTACAAGGCATACTGTTATATATAATTATTTTTAACTTTCCTCGTTTAATTTCATGTCGATGCAATAATGCTTTTAAGACAGAAATTTCATTCAAGTAGGAGCCAATGACAACCATTCACCATATTGCACTGAACGTTTTGCTGGAGAAATATGCTTGATATCTTTTGAATAGTAGTTTTATTTATGGTTTGCAATTTGCTAAGGAAGTTTCTCTATACTGAAATATTCATTATTTGAATTCCTACAAGTACTCTCTTGCTCCTTCTGTGGCTTCACAGGATCTAAACTAAATAGAAGTAATTGTTTAGGTATCAGCTGTACTGGAAGTATAAGAAAGCTAATTTTCTAAAGAATTGTTTTTTAAGGAGAAATTCTAGATATTATAGATCCAAATATTTTCCCTTGGTAACATCATGTAATGAAAAATAAACAAAGCTAATGTAAAGAAATAGATAATATAACAGAAATTCGTGGCATAAGCAAGCTTATTTTGAACACTGTTTAAAATCTATCTAGATGTTTGGTCCTTTACCTCTCTATGGAAAGTTTGAATAAAATTTTTTGTAGGTAAACCATAGATAAGTACGAAATGATGCAACCAGGAATCAAAACGCTATGCTGTATGAAAGTTTCTCTTATGACCTTTTTTCAACACATATGTTGTGCAGAAGGTATTTTAAATATTAAATATTATCTTAAAATATTTTAATTATTTCCATGTTTTAATTTCTTTTATAGCAAATGAGTGTTATGTTACAAGCAGTTCTCTGACTCACAGATAAATCTGACATTTGAACATAATGCCTTCTGAATGAACACATTCTGAACAAGCACAAAGAAAGTACAAAGCATATTTTACTACGGGTAATTTAACTTTTATTAACACTTGACTTCAAGAAAGCAATGAACTCCAGCACACTCCCTCGATTTCATTCTCATGGCTCTGCTCTCAATTAGCCCTCAGTACTCTGAATCGAAGACAGGGTAGGTCTCCAATGTACTTCAATCACATTGTACTCCTTATTCAGGATCTGCCAAAAATTTTAAGCCTTGGCTGTACTGTCACTTAGATAAATAATTTTATCCTGGGTTTATGTATACTGATTTTAAAGCCATTCAGGATGCCTCTAAGAAATTCACATGCAAGAGAAAAACTCCCCTTAGACTGAATGGTGTTACGTAAACAAAATATTAATCAAACTTCATACTACCTTCTTAAAAAAAAAAAAAATTGAATGCCTTGCAGCACCCTTAAATGCATAGATTCTAAAAGTCTGTTATAAAAATTAAATATTTTGTTTTGGAAAAAAAAGCCCCGCTAAGAATCAGACTTCTTTCTCATTTGAGGTGAGGATCATGAAAGAGAGAGAAAGGGTAAGACACCTTTTCTCTGAAAAGTAATTGTATTAGAAAGATGCAGGTAGGAAAATAAGAACATGCAGGTTTAAACAGATATTCAGCTGCTACAGATTTTTTGTTTCAGTAAAAGACCATCAATTTTGCAACTCTTGTCTCTTCTCTATTGTAAAAAATATCACACATCAAGGATATTCAAAGTGCCATGCAAAGTTGATCACTTTATAAAATTCAGTGGTAATTTAAGTATTTCTAAATGACCGATGCTTATGAATGAAGTGGATGTTTCTAACTTGTCAAACTCCAATACAATTGATGATTTTTATTTGGTTTTAGAAGTGAATTTTTTCTTTTATTGTATTTTAAAATTTTTTTATTAATCTAAAATTTGTTGATTTTAATGGCTTTAGATCAATCTTTGAGACACAGAATAACAGAATCATAGGATCACAGAATGGCCTGGGCTGGAAGGGACCTTAAAAATCATATAATTCCAACCCCTGTGCTGTGGACAGGGACATCTTTCACTAGACCAGATTGCTCAGAGCTCCATCCAGCCTGGTCTTAAACATTTCCATGAATGAGACATCCACAACTTCTCTGGGCAACCTGTTCCAGTGCCTTATCCCTCTCACAGTAAAGAACTTTTTCCTAATATCTAATATATGTATATTAGGTCACCCTGATGACTTCTCTTTTTCACACTTGTAGTGGGTGCACCATTGCCAGATGCCAGGTACCCACTAAAGCCTCTCTCTCACTCTCCCTCTGCAATTGGACAGAGGAGAGAGAAAAAAAATCAGCTAAGAATTCATCAGTAGAAATAAGAGCTGGGAGAGGTCAGTGACTGATTACCTTCACGGGCAAAATAAGACTCAAAGTGGGGATAGTACTTATATTTATTGCTAACAGGATAAGAGCCAAAGAGTGAGAAATTAAACAGTCTTAAAAACACCTTTCCCCCACCCCTCCTTCCTTCCATGTTCTCCCTTCTCCCCCCAGTGGTGCAGGGGGACAGGGAATGGGGGTTGCAGTCAGTTGTTTCTGCCGCTGCTCAGGGAGAGGAGTCCTTCCCCTGCACCTGTGGGGTCCCTCCCACAGGTGACAGTCCTTGATGGACCTCTCCAGCATGAGTCCGTCCCTCAGGCAGCAGTTCTTCCCAAACTGCTGTCCCGTGGGTTACTCCTTCATGGGGTGCAGTCCTTCATGAATGAGCTGTGCTGACGTGGGTCCCCCACAGGGGCCACAAGTTCTACTGGGGAAAAACCTGCTCCGGCGTAGGCTTCCCTCTCCACGGGCCGCAGGTCTCCATCAGGACCCCACTCCACCCTGGACCTTCCACGGGGTCACAGCCTCCTTCATGCATCCACCTGCTCCAGTATGGGTTCCTCCATGGGCTGCAGGTGGGTCTCTGCACCCCGATGGTCCTCCATGGGCTGCAGGGGCACAGCTGCTCCACCGTGGTCTGCACCACGGGCTGCAGGGACCTCAGCTCTGGCACCCGGAGCACCTCCTGCCCCTCCTTCTGCACTGATCTTAGTGTCTGCATTGTTATTCCCATGTTCTCACTCTGCTGTTCCCTGGCTGGAATTTTTTCTGTGCAACAATCTTTTGTTCTTAAATAAGTTATCACAGAGGCGTTACTATTACTTCTAATTGGCTCGGCCTTGCCCAGAGGCAGGAAGTCCATCCTGGAGCTGGCTTGCATTGGCTCCATGGAACATGGGAAGCTTCTAGCAGCTTCTAACAGAAGCCACCCCTGTAGCCCCCCCGCTACCAAAACCCGGCCACAGAAACCCACCACAATGCTGAGCAAACCGAATCCTTCCAACCTTTCCTTGTAGGAGAGGTGTCTATCCCTGTAACCATATTGGCATCTCCTCTGGATGTGCACCAACAGGTCTTTCCTGTGTTGGGCATCCCAGGCAGAGTCACCACCCTGGACCTGCTGGTCATACTGCTTTTGATGCAGCCCAGGATATGGTTGGCTTTCTGGGCTGCAAGTAACCATTTCCAGGTCATGTCAAGCCTCTCATCCATAGAATCACAGAATCACAGAATATGCTGAGTCGGAGGGGACCCACAAGGACCATCAAGTCCAACCCTTAGTCTTGCACAAGACCATCCCTAAGAGTCACACTACAAGCCTGAGAGTATCATCCAAATGGTTCTTGAACTCTGTCAGGCTTGGTGCTGTGACCACTTCCCTGGGCAGCCTATTCAAGCACCCAATCACTCTCTGGGTTAAGAACCTCTTTCTAATATTAACCTAAACTTCCCCTGACACAACTTCAGGCCATTCCCTCTGCTTCTGTCACTTGTCACCAGAGAGAAAAGATCAGTCTCTGTCTCTCTTCTTCTCCTCAAAAGGAAGTTGTATACTCTGATGAGGTCTCCCCTCAGTCTCCTCCAGGCTGAACAGACCAAATGACCTCAGCCACTCGTCATATGGCTTCCCCTCAAGGCCCTTCACCATCTTTGTTGCCCTCCTTTAGACGCTCTTTAAGAGCATATCTTTCTTACATTGCAATGCCCAAAACTGCTCACTATATTTAAGGTGAGGCCACACCAGTGCAGAAAAGAGAGAACAATCAGGTCCCTTGACCAGCTGGTGATGCTTTGCCTGATGCCCCCTAGGACATGGTTGGCCCTCCTGGCTGCCAGGGCACTGCTGACTCAGATTCAACTTGCCATTGACCAGGACCCTCAGGTCCCTTTCCGTGGCACTGGTTTCCAGCATCTCGTTCCCCAATCTGTATGAACATCCAGGGTTGCCCCATCCCAGGTGCAGAATCCTGCACTTCCCCTTGTTGAACTTCATATGGTTGGTGATTGCCCAGGCCTCTAATTTGTCGAGATGCCTCTGCAGGGCCTCCCTGCCTTTGAGGGAGTCAACAGCTCCCCCCAGTTTTGTATCATCTGCAAACTTGCTTAGTATCCTTTCCAGTCCTGTGTCCAAGTCATTTGTGAAGATGTTGAAGAGCACAGGGCCTAAGATGGAGCCCTGTGGAACCCCACTAGTGACAAGTCTCCAGTCTGATTATACCCTGATTATACCAGTTGACCCTGGCTAGATGCCAGGTACCCATTAAATCTGCTCTGTCCCTACCCTCTGCAACTGGACAGAGGAAGCAAAATACAATCAAGGATCCATAAGATGAAGTAAGAACTGGGAGAGGTCACTTATCAATCATCATCATAGGTAAAACACACTCAAAGTGAGGATATTAACTAAATTTATTTCTAACAGGATCAGAGCAAAAGAGTGAGAAGTAAAATAGTCTTAAAAACACTTTAGTCCACCCCTCCTTCCTTCCAGGTTTTACCTCCTCCCCCACAGTGGTACAGGGAGATGGGGAATGGGAATTGTCAGTTGTTATTTCTGTCGCTGCTCAGAGAGAGTATCCGTCCCCTGCTTTCCGTGTGGTCCCTCCCATGGGAGACAGTCCTTCACAAACCTCTCCAGTGTGAGTCCATCCCACAGGTAACAGTTCTTCATGAAACTGCTGCCACGTGGGTCACTTTCACTTGGGGAGCAGTCCTTCAGGAACAAGCTGTTCCAGCGTGGGTTCCCCACAGGGAACAAGCTGCTTCTTCTGCTCTCTGACTAGTCTGACTTAATGTTTGCTACTGATCACACACTTACATACGCACCTGCACTTGATCCAGATCCTGACAGCATGGGAACATGGATCCATGTGACCTAAAGTCCCACTCTAGCTGTTGGCACATTAGTCCGCTCTGTTGTCTCCGGGAAACCTGCTTCAGTGTGGGGTTATCCCTCCATGGGAAACAGGTACCTGCCAGGACTCTGCTCCTGCATGGGCCTCCCACGGTGTCACAGCCTCCTTCAAGCATCCACCTGCTCCATTGTGGGTCTCTGAATTTCTTCACTCTTGTGATCCTCCATGGGCTGCAGGGGCACAGCTGCTCCATCATGGTCTTCACCACGGGCTACAGGGGCCTCAGCTCTGGCACCCGGAGCACCTCCTCCCCCTCTTTCTGCACTGACCTTGGTGTCTACATTGTTGTTCGCATGTTCTCACTCTGCTCTTCCCTCATTGCAATTTTTCTCTTTCTAATAACCTTCTTTCCCTTCTTAAACATGTTATCACAGAGGCGTAACTATCATATCACTCCTGATTGGCTCAGCCATGGCCAGCGATGGGTCCCTCCTGGAGCTGGCTGGCATTAGCTCTGCAGGACATGGTGGTGGTGGGGAAGCTGCTGGCAGCTTCTCACAAAAGCCTCCCCTGTAACCCCTTCCACTACCAAGACCTGGCCACAGAAACTCAGTCCAACCCCATTCACTATTACCCTCCATGCTCGACCCATGAGCCAATTGCTCACCCATCCCATGATGTGTGCTGGACTTTTTTTCCAGAAAGCTCCTGTGAGAGATAGTATTAAAAGCTTTACTGAAATACAAAAAGATTACATCAACTTGCTTCCCTTGATCAGCTAGGTGAGTTACCTTGTCATAAAAAGAAATCAGGTTTTGATAAGCAGGACTCCCCTCTCATGAAGCTGTGCTGGCTGTGCCCAATGAGTGTGTTGTCTTTCAGGTGTTTTTCAATAGCTCCCAGAATAATCTTCTCCATAACTTTAACAGGCACTGAAGTGAGACTGGCAGGATCCTCCCTCTTGCCTTTCTTGAAAATCAGGATGCTTGCCACCTTCCAGTCAGCTGGGACCTCTCTATATTCCCAAGACCACTCAAAAACCATCAAGAGAGGTTTTGTGATGACATTAGCCAGCTCTTTGAGGATTCCGGGATGAATTCCATCAGGCCCCATTGAGTTGTAGGGATCCAGCTGGGGCAGCAGATCCCACACAATTTCAGGGTTGACTGGGAGTTGATCATTCTGAGGCCCCCTTGTTCCATCATCTCTGTTGAAAACAGAGGGAAAGAAAGCTTTAAATACCTCTGCCTTGTCTCTGTCCCTGTTTGTGAGGTGAGCATCTTCATACTGTAATGGACCAATGTTACTTGTATAATGCCTATTGCCATTAATATATTTGAAAAAACTCTTTTTATTTTCCCCCACATTTCTGGCCAGCTTCAGCACGGCTGCAGCCTCTGCCAGTACAGACTGCATTACTTCTGTGCGCGCGCACACACACACACACACACACACACACACAAATGCACAGATACTCACAGGGACACTTACACACCCAGAGATGGTCATGACATCACTGGTCTATTTAACTGACAATTTCACCCTGATCTCACCCTTAGAGACTCATATTCAGCCTGGGTTGCCAGGCTGCTTCTTCTGCTCTCTGACTAGTCTGACTTGATGTTTGCTACTGATCACACACTTACATACGCACCTGCACTTGATCCAGATCCTGACAGCATGGGAACATGGATCCATGTGACCTAAAGTCCCACTCTAGCTGTTGGCACATTAGTCCGCTCTGTTGTCTCCAGTTCTTGGTACTGTGACTCCATAGCCTGCTGACCTGTGGGCTTACTCCAGGGGCTGTCACTCAGACTCTGTGCCCCCCTCTCCCCTCAATACTGAACCAAGAGTCCATTCACTAGGAAAGGAGTTAGAAATACCATTTTATAAGGTAGGACAGACTGCATTGATGAGATGCAGTGTATTGCCAGACAAGCATAACAACCAGCCATGTGTTTACACAGAATCAGCCCTTGTTATCCCTTCATTGCTCTATGATCCTTTTTTTTGGTCTTACTCAAAGCAACTACTTCACTGCCTTTCCTCTCCCCATCTTCACTTCTTCCCCTAAGCATCCTATAGTAAATCATGTGCTATTCCAAAATGCTCTTCCCCCATAACGTGTACCATACCTCTAGACAGTGATCCCTCCTCAGTCCCAAAGGTATTCTGAAAAGCCTGACTCTTCCTGATGGGCTTCACACCTGGCTGAGGGCCTGGGAGTCTCCTGTGACCACTCTGTGAAAGTCCAGGACCGGGTGTCCCTACCTTCAGGTTCCCACCTGCCTTTGTACCCCTGTGCTCCTTTGTAGAAGCGTAGATGAATTTTATCACGTAATCTTGCATTTTTAGGTATGAATTTATATGTACTGCCATGTAAATTTCTCAGCTTCAGACTGTTTTTGAGTCAATAATTTTTAAAGACAGACGGAGATTTAGAAACAAATATTTAGAAGACTGAACAAACTCATCCTAATGCTGAACTGTTTTCCTTCCTACTTTGTGATTTTAACTAAAGAAAAAGCAGATATAAACTGCTGCATGAAGCAGTCAGAAATCAATTTGCAGTCTGAAAACTGGCAATGATTATTACTTTCCACACCTGAGAAGGTGAAGGCTGAGGGACAGTGTTTTCCCTGTGGGTGCTCAAAACATCCATACTACCAGTGTGATTGGCCACACTCTATCTTTTGGTTAATATAATGTTTTCTTTATGGTATGTTTGTTGACTACAAGGTAACCTAGTGTGTGCTCTACAGATCCTGTGGATAAAGAGCAATGGGATTCATTATTTCTGAGACTCATTATGCAAACTGCTCCCTCAGATCCATATTATAGTACATTTGAAAATCATTCCACATGTCCAAATGTTCTTTTCATAGTACTTCATTTTTTCCACAGACAACCGACACCACAGTGGTCTGTGCAAGAGTGTGTCACATTGATATAACCAAAGGCTTTTTGTTCCCTGCAGCAGTTCTCCTGGTAATATCCCTGCAGTAATTATGAAGAATCTGCAATGATGCGCAGAGATACTCTCGCCTCTGACACCCTGGGGAATTCTACAGGGACACGTCCTTGGACTTTTAACTAGATTGATGTCCTACAGGTCTTTTTTTAGCATGGTGTATGTGGATAATTTTTTATTCTAATGTCTGTGGAGCTCTTCAGAGAGTGATGCCCTTGAACCCCTGCCAAAGGTATTCCCTGAAGGCCTTGTGTTAGACAAGCATAGTTTGTCCCAAATCTTTCAGAAAAATGAGTTTATTACTATTGGAGATTTTTAAGAGGGCGATGACTCCTGCAATGTATATTTGCCTAGAATTTTAGACTGACAAAGCCTCTGAGAATGTTCCATGCTGTTGTTTGTCACTTCTATTAGTTATATTCATATAGCTTTTCCCTTGTCATTCTCAAACACTTTTACTAACTATTCCTCTCATTTAGAAAAGCTCTAGTGTATTCCACGTGTTTGATATCACAATCTTATCAAAGGCTACTTTCTATTAATTGAGTACAGGCAACATAGCAATGTACCTGCCAATATTCTTTCCATGCTATGCAGTATAAACATTTAATAAAAATAAAATGGTGAAGAGTTAAGTTGATTAGAGATTTTGCCTCTGTCTTTCTTTTCAAAATACTTCCTAGGGTAACACTCAGAGGAAATTCTGCAGCTACTCTGTTAAAAAGCTGGAGGAGAAAAATGGACAATGAATCCGAGTACTGATTAAGATAATTTTGGTCTACTTTACAACTCACTGGCAGATCAGGGAGCATAATACTTGTCAGCTCTGAATGGGAAAAAGAACCCCTGTGATTTAGCTATTGAAAAACCCGCAAACATAGGTTCTTCCAGGCATTACTTATCAATGCAGAATTCCCACAGGAGACTCTCCTGTCTCTCCTACAAGAAACACAAACTGAGGGCAGATATAATCTAATATCCTGAACTCAGTACTAGGATAAAGCAATATTGATTATAAACATTTTGCCTGAATTTGTATTAATCCTTTGATTTTTAAGTTTTACCATCTTACTAAAATATATTCTTGTATATATTGAACACAGATATATGTACTTTTTTTGTTTATTAATGATTTTCTAGTTTTCCTTAAAGAAAACAAAATCTCAACCTCTTTGTTGCCCAGTTAGAGCCACAAGAATCATTAATGTATTCAGAAAATTCCTATGAGACTCTATCATAATTTTCCATACTCTTTCTCTATTACAGGCTACTGAATGTAATTTGATTAAAATCAGTCTATAAGAACTTCTGTTCTTATCTGCCCGCAGGATTGTCATGAAAGATAGTGGTAATTAGGCTGTCTAATGCAAAAGAATTATATAGATATGTGATCTTATGCCTGTTGAGTACATGTGTCCTAGCCTTTACTCCAGGCATTCTACCCATTCTTCTACCGTTCAGTCTATTCATGTGTGTACTCTGTAAATTCAAAGCTCATGACTTGTAAGATTAGTGAAGATTTCTGACATGGTAGAAATTATCTAACAAGTTCACAGACTGTCATGGAAATTTGATCACAAGGAAATTTTTTTCCAGATCCACAAGGAAATGGCCTAGTTTAAAAATCACATGCAACAAAAGTAATATTAGTTAGATCAGAACATTCAAAGTATCTGAGATAAAACATTTAGAAAATATGCATGGTTTAAGTTTTACATTTTGAGATTGAGCAAGGACTGTTTTGGTGGAAACAGCCTTCCAGTACTGACAGAACAGCAATGTGGCAAGATACTGATAATGGTCATTGTGCTTTGTAGATTTTTCATAAATTTCATTTGAAGACATTCACTCTTTTAACCATAAGAAGAACACAGTAAATTCTGGGTAAATATAAATACATACACATAACACTGAAGTGTCTTAACACTTCATACCTTTTAACTGGCTTTTGAAAATACTGTTTTCTTTTTTGCTCCAAGCTTGATGGTTATTTCTGCAAAAGTATTATTTTTTAGAGCTTCTGAAATGGAAAATCAACACTGTAAGGTTGTGAGGAGTTCTCTTTTGCCCTAGTAATTTACCATTGCATGTAATTTCAAACTGGTTTTTTTATATAGTGCCATTCCAATACTTTTTTATGAGCTATAGAGAAAAAAATATTATTTGCAATGTGATTGAAACAAGCAGTGTATAACAAAGTGCCACGTGGGGTGCTGAAGATGTACTGGTTGATGTTCATTGACAAAACCTGCTAACATTAAAGCTTATCAAATTCTTTGAAACACAAAGTAGATGTAGAGGTGAATTGAACCATCTGCCTTCCTTCTGTTGAAGTAAAAAAGGGGTGAGGAAATCCTGTTTAGTTTTCCTTTGTCCTGATAATTTTCATTATTATGATCCACAATTAGTCTTGCTGACTATGCAAGGTATTATCAATTCACAGTGACCTAATATGCCATTACTTGTTTGCAAAATTCAATACATCCAATAAACTCACACGATATTTAAAGAGATGGATTTTTACAAGTCATTGGGTAACTATATCAAGTCTCATATAGTGGACATGGAACTTGACATTTAAGATTTAAGATTTAAGATTTCAAGATGCATAGAAGAAAGGCCAAAGTTGGTTGAAATACATAACTGACGTTTCTATCTGGTGTCCTGTACTTTGTGTTAATGAAGTTATAAAGATGAGGGTATTAGTTAAATTATTTTGTGAGTGAACATGATACCTTCAAGGTGTATTTTGTTGTAGATTATGAAGTTGCTATGGCATAGAAAAATGTTAAAAGAAACATTTATAGTCAACCAAAAAAAAGCACAGTGGAGCTTAATAAAAATTCATACAGTGCCAAAAAAAAGAAAGATCCAAAATATATGCTACTGTAAGTAAGACTGACATTCTGCTAGAAATCTCATGAAAAAACTTTATAAAATCTTTTAGTTTATTTTTCTTTTAAAAAGACTAATGCTTATCATGGAACACAGCTGTAGTAATTAAATGTAAAACTGTTTTAGTATAAGATATTTAGGAAAAAAACCCAACAAAACACACTAAAGATACATATCCAGTATGATACAGGTAGATATCATACTGTATATAAAGGTATATTCTTTTCTTTTCTCATTGGTTCTGCATGGATCATTGTAGCACAGGAAATTCCTATTTATGAACTTTACTAGTGTTGTTTACTTTAAAGAAAAATAGTACAAACCAGTCTCCGGAAAAGACAGTCATAGAATTGGAGCATCAGTGCTAAGAGACTAAAAGGAGGAGGAAGAGTACAAGGAGCAGTAACTTCTTTTTGGACTTGCAAGAAACTCACTGGCAAAAGTGATCAGATACTATAGGACAAACTAGAAACAACAGATCTACGTAGGATGATGTGATTGAGAGAATTACACCATTTCTGGAGATAACATGAAATCTGAAGAGAGAGCACTCTCTGCTCTCCAAAGCAAAATGTATGGTTGTCCCTTTAAAATAATAGAGTCTTTTTGTTAAATCCACTGTTGTTGACACTAAAAGTATGTCCAAAGCAGTTAACAACTGCTAGAAAATGAAGTCAGTCTGGAAAGGTGGAAGGTGGAAGATGTCACCTGCAGTACAGAGCAGTGCAGCAGTTACAATGCAAGGAGGAACTCTGAGGTCAGAGTAAAATGTCAATCCTTTCATTATGCAAGTGGTAAGACCTGGAGTACATTACTTTGAAATGGGTTTAGCAGTTATACTAACTTTAGATTACAGCTATGAGGATTATAAGAGGCCTATGGTTTCAAAGTATACAATTGACTTCAACTTCTACCCCCTCCACAGCAGCTATTTTGTTTTATATTTAATCTGGAATCCTCATTTGTAAAAGAAGAGGTCATTCACTCACTTAAACTCCAAATAAAAAGCAGAAAAAACAGAAAACATTCAGACCATAGAAGACCTCAGTTGTACAGATCAATCTTTCCTTCATCTCTTTCTGTCATCAAAAAAACCTTTTGTCAGGACTGCACTTTTGGTTTTTGAGGAAGATTGATGAAAAAATCAGGTACTTGAAAGAATGAAGGGAATAAAAAACAGTAGAAAGCATTGAAAATAATTTTTAATGCTCACTTCGTAAACAAAGATACAAATGTTCCTCTATGATCGATGATTTCAGGGGCTTCTAGTACAAAGAATAACAAATTAAGATTGCTTGTTATGCTTGTAGGACACTACCAGAATCCCAGTATAGGTTGGTAGAAAAGGGAGATTGATTGACCTTTAGAGCAGCAAGATATAAGGAAAAACAAACATCCTGTATTTTCTGTCTTTGACATATTCCAAATCCTCAGTGTTCTGGTTAAGTGAACAGTTTCTAAGATGAGAATGCATCGATTCATGACAATTCTTGCTATTGCTAAAATTGTTCATATCTCAAAAAGTGACAGAAAACCAGACTATTATGGTTTGTGAAAAAAATTGAGGGCACAATATATATCTTTAAAGACACTTCCCTTTTCTTCACGTATATATACATGCTATATATTATAAATGATATATAATAATATAAATATAAATATTATATAAATATTAAGCTATTTGATAATGGCTGATGTCACTGTATACCACTTCTTCTTTTTTTACTGTTAGAAAGCATTATTTTGTTATGCGAGGAGACTTAAAAAAAAAATAAAATAAAGCTCTCTACAAACTTTCTTCGAAAAAGTGGTAGTAAGAGAGAGTGTTTGGACAAAGAAGGGAAAAGAATACTGCAACTGCTCTTACCTGGAGACTCCTGCTCTGAGTAAAGAATATCAAGTAATCCTCTGCGTTATTCCAAGGAAATTTTCTTCTTGTGTTTGCTTCTTGATAAACAAGGTCAGTCTTTCTATATCTCTTTCTAAATGAAAGAGATCTTTTGCTCATCTATCCAACACTATAGAGCTTCTGAGACCACTGCATTATTGATGAAGAAACTGCAGACCTGTACCACAGCTTTGCCCTGTTCTTAAGAATGATTTCAAGGCAATCTGTTTTTTTTGAGTATAACTGTTCTTTCTTCAATCACTTATTTCCATAAATCCTCAGAAATCCCAGGATTGCTTCCTATTCCCTGAGGGGAAAAAAAAAAAGAAAACCAACCAACAAAACAAAACAAACAAACAAAACTGATTCTTTTTTCTTGCACAGTAAGACATAAATGCATATCTTCTCCAGATAGACATCACAGAAATATGATCAAGCTCTTAATGAGAAAGTATAAATTCCTGCATAAAGATGGGTTTTGGAAAATATACATGGTATTATTAAAGTTAACTGATACAATGAGAATATCTGTAAGGCTCCCTGAAAACAAACAAACAAACAAACAAACAAACAAAAATATCTTACTCATAGATTCTTTGTTTTCTCTTTAGCATCAAGTTCCTTTAGACACAGTTAAATTATGGTTTTTGAATGTGACCATGATCACCAGTAACCACTGAAGTACAACCCATGAGAAAAAAGATTAGGTTTGTACAGACACTTTCCCAGATAATGACCTATGGTCATCCTTATTACTTTCCAAGTCTGATTTAATGTTTTCAAGGTTTCTGTTTATTTTCAGTATCAAATCAACGTACATTTCAAGTTGCCTGGCAGAAAGACACAGAGAAGCCATTCTTTTGAATTAAGCTAAGCGTTTATGTGCCTCAGTGATAAAATCCCTGTAAATATCTATAGTAAACATATGAACGGAAAAAATAAAACTAAGATATTTTCATGCATGTAATTCCTTATTTCAGAAGCAAGCCCCTCTCCACGGAGAGTTGTATCTATTTTCACTGAACAACAGCAGAGTCAATATTTTATGGCAAGGCTAAATGTCTGTCATCAGGTGGATATTTTAAGGGATCAAACCAGAAAAAAACTTACTTCTTAGGAAATCACTCATTTTTGAGTGGTTGCGTATCTGAACAAAATATGTCATTAGAAATGACCTTGTGTTTTTCTTCCACCAGTAGGATCTTTGTATTATAACTACATGGATTATTTTTAATTTCTCTCTTTATATTCCCATAGTCTTCCCTCTAATTTTAATATATTCCAGCTCCTGCTTCTGCAGACATCACAGAAGAACAATAACCTACCGGTAAAGTAACGCATTCACTTTTTTTTCACAAAGAATCTGAAAGATGATGGAAATTATGTATTAGCATAATGAAAAGAATATATAAACAAAAACACATGCACACACACACTAGTATGGTGAAGACTCAAAACATGAAGATGACAATTTGCATGTTAAAATAAACTATTTCAAAATAAAGATCTATTAATCTGAAATTAAAAATTTGCAAATACCTATCTATACAGGTAACACTCAATAAATGTGTAATTCCTTTTAAGACAGTGAAATGAGAGATAGGAAAGCAGGAAATTGATTCTTAATGCATTTACTAACTTGCCCAACTCATCTTTCATATGCAGAGATTGTTTGAATTCTTATCTGGGTGCTGTTGCCTATGCTCTCTTGAGAACCTTGTCAGAGTGCAACTTATTAACAGTTATGATAAATATCCTAGGAAAACTGACAGAAAATGTACAAACACTACCACTCAGAAAAAAAATGTTGATACATCATCTAAAAAGTCCTATTCTCTATCTCCATCTGCTGGAGGATTCTTAACAACAGACTCTAAACATTTTTCTGACTCTTCCTCAATGCATCTGTTATTTTCAAGGAAAGCTAAACCTCATTTCAGGAAGAAAAGACTTAAGACTATCTCTATTGAAAATAAAATTTTAAGCATAATCTCATTAGCCGAATAATCTCTGTTTAGATATAACCATTTGTATAAACATCTAAAGTTGTGCAAAATAGCCCTGCTGAGAGATATCACTACATGTGCAAAGCTTATCATCTTACAACCTATCTCTTGCCTCATGTTATTTGTTTCCAAAGGGCTGTGGCAGGAGAGCCTACCCCAATCAGACCTAAAATCCAATCAGAGAGTACATAATATGCAATTCATCATGCAAGCCATCATGCAAGCTATCATGTAAGTTCAATTGCTGGCTGAGGGTGCTGTCTTGGTGTTGATTATGCTAAAACCGGTCTGGCTCACCAGATTTCAAACACATACCCTGCATTTGAAACAGGATTTGACAGATAAGTTGTTAGCTGGCCTGTAAATTTGTGACTAGCAGTCAATCACTTTATACTATAAAATCCAATCTCCCCTCATATAGTCAGGTTCTTCTAATATAACCTGTCTTGGGGTGTATGTGTTAAGATTCCTCCCTTGCCTGAGCATGCCCTCCAAGGATAATCCTCGAGGTTGAGAGAAAGAGATCTTCCCACAAGCATTGGTATGGGGGAGTTGTATCAAATCACTACTTATTTCCTTTTTGCTAGCTTTAATATAAATGTTTCAATATTTGCTTTAATATAGTGCACTATTTTATACTATGCTACTAGTAGTTTTGGTGTTTATATTGTGTGCAAATAATTCTGATTAAGAATTTTTGTCTGATCATTTCTAATACTAAATGATTCATTTTATATAAGTATTCTCATTTTGCCAATCATTACAATCTGTGGGACAAAAGTGGTTCAATTACAACTATATAATTCCTTAAATTTAAACTGTTGGCATAATGCAAGGCTAAGATTGGATTCAGCTGCACCTCAGCTCCTCTCTGAGAAGGGGTTTAGAAAGTAAGGGAGTCCTTTTTGCACCTCATGACTCAATGGCAGGGCTTTTTAATAAATGTTGTCTAAACCTTCCACTCCCACCCATGACAAGGGGTCCAAACAAGTCAGCATTCTTGCAACTAGCTCCCTCAATAAGAACAGACAGCATAACTTTCAGCATAAAACACAGCAATCACAGACACTTTAATTTAATATTATTGTTGGAAAAGTTGAAACTATACATTCATAAGTATTTTGGACACAAAATGGGAGACCTGTATTACATGTTTTCCTAAATTTCAGACTATAAGCCCACCCCCTCTGTTTTCCGAGGACCGCATCCTAGATGACCAGACACAAGTTCTTTGAATGAAGGGGGGGTAATATGTTGATTGTCCCAACATCTCCTGATGAAATTGAATCATTTTTGGAGAAAGGAAAGGCAGGCTCAGACAAATAGAAAGAATCAGGAAAAAAAAAAAGGGAAAAGAGAAAAATTTACAGTCATTATACAAAATGCATAAGGGTTTTGTTTTTAAGGTCCATGAAATAAGTGACTTCTAAAGTAAGAGGAACATGAAAGCAAGCAAAAAAAGTTGTCATTTTTCTTTGAAGAAAAAACACTGTAACTGATTTAGTTGAGATTATTTCATTATATAACATAGAAAAAAAATCTTAAAGTGCAAACAACAAATGAATAACTAGTGAATAATTACCGATACTGCTTAAGGTTTATATTTTTAATTGCAAAAAACACTTGAAAGAAATAGAAGTCATGAAATATGTATCTATGAAATTATATAGGAAATACAAACATATTGCCCAGGGTATTACTCAGAGGCTACTTAATTTACAGAACCCTATGGGAATGTCAACATTTAAAAAACTTATATGCTAATTAAAGAGCTGATGAAAGAATCTAGGGAAAATAATCATGCACAAATATCAAGATAATGTGTACATATACTTTCAATGTCCTTTTTTTTCTGTTCAGGTTGCACTTACCAACTGTAGGTTACTCCACTGAATATCCTAGAGGCCTGATCCTCTGAATTTCCAGACCAAGTACTTAAATTGGCACTGGGAAATACCGACTGATCTGATTTCAAAAATCCCGTTTTGTAAAGGAAGATGAGAGAGCTGGCGTGCTCTGAAATTTGTCTCAGAAATTGGTTTAGGATATTTCCAGAATATCCACATGGGGCTCAGTAGTCACCCAAGCTCTGGAAGTGGAGATATAACTTATCACCGCTTCCATTAGAAAATTTGGGTTTGGGCACTGTTGTTATGGTTAGTCTCATTGTAGAAACACTTAAGCAAGTGGAGTATGTTAGTCCTAGTATTTATCACCCATTTTTCTCCTCTTCTTCATAGAAAAACAGGCTTTCACAAGACTTATCTGAGTATAGGAACATCATTCCTCCAAAGGGAATGTCAGTGATGTCGAATGCACCTGGAATAGGTAGTAACAACCACAATTCACTCCTATCCTCTTGTCTCCAGATGCTCTTTTCTTATATTAGCAAGCACTGCAATTTCTTCACAAATCATTGTGGCCATCTATTAACTCATACTCCTCTAAACCTACAGACACTACCATCAAGTGTGCAAAGGTAGAGTGAAGAAAACATCGTCAAAATATAAGAATAGCAAGAACAACACAAGCCATTGTGGTCTCTGCCTCTCCACCCAAATCCTCAGCTTTGACTTGAACTGAAAGCTATTTGGGAGAAAACATAAATCTTTTCCCTCTTGCTAGGCTGAAAAGTATTTTGTGTGATTTATGACTTTTTGGGTGACAAGACACTTTTGAACTGTTTCTGATTAGTATAATTGAGATTTCGCTCTTGGCATAAGTGGCTGAGGAAGTTTAAACTAGATTTATGTTTGTGAGTTTACTTCCCATCTCTTTCTTCTTTATTGATCTACTTAAATGGAAATGCTGCAAAACAAGACTGTAAGTCAGCAATTCACAAGTCATGGCATAAGAATATACTGTGTTCTGTCCTATCAATTATACTGAAGACTTAGAAGTTCAATAGGGGGGATGCAATATCATCAAACTTATCAAATATTTACATGAGTCTGAAAATATCTGGTTCTTACACGAGATGTCATTGTGGTTTTATTCTTTGAAATGAAAAAAACAACCAACCACTCAATCCCCTTCCCCCAAAAAAAATCCCTCACATCAAACAAACAAACAAACAAAAAAACAGACAAACAACCTAACAAAAAAAAACAACAAACCAAAAAAACAGTAGTAAAAATTTTTACCATCTGCAGAAAAGGTGAAAGCTAAAAGACATTTCTTTTACATAATTATGCCCTATAAAGAATTACACGGTGTAAATACTCCTGTATGGTTATTTAGGGATGTTCTTTATCTTGAAAAAAGTTTAAAACATATTCTTCATAAAAATTGTAAAAAAAAAAAAAAAAATGAGGTACATACGAAAATGCATAGTGCTTGAGACCAATGATCCATCCAGATCAGTAGTGTCTTCATCTCTGTCTGCAAAAAGACACCACAGAGTAAACACAAGATAAGTGTATAAGGTACTTAGGCAGTAATACTGTCTCGGCTTCTGCCTATTTTCAGCACAGATCTTCTGAG
Organism: Lepidothrix coronata; assembly: GCF_001604755.1. NCBI lineage: Eukaryota > Metazoa > Chordata > Aves > Passeriformes > Pipridae > Lepidothrix > Lepidothrix coronata. The sequence goes on from NW_016690261.1 coordinate 1,943,890, forward strand.
TATGCTATAGTTTGTTAGCCAGAAACTGATTTTACTTCTAAGTGCTTTCAAATTTCTTGTCTTTCAAATTTCTTTTCAAACCTGTTATATACTTGCATTTACAATATTCTTTTCTCAGATCTAATGCCTTTTATCATAATAATAATGATTACGATGATGAAGTCTTTGATTTCTTTTTTTGAATGAGTATCCCACTTAAGTCTCATACTCCAGATTGATATTCAAGACAGAAAGTTGTGACACTAAGAATTGTCCTAGTTAGGACAACTGAGACCAGTTCATCATGGTATGGGTGTAACCCAAAACTGTGTATTCTATAGCCTTCCATGCCATTTCCCAGAAACTGTTGTCAATAGACTATTCCCACCCTCTGCCCATAGAGCCTGACTCCTCAGGCTATAAACTAGGTGTTAAGAGGCCTGTGAGATAGGAGGATGCTCTTGTCCTCACACCCTTTGTGGAACTCCCCGCCCTGAGGGAAGTATTGAGCATTCCTACCTGAACTGGAGGATATATAATCTTGGAGTCTTGGAACATTTTTAACCACTCGTGGGATCCAGAGGAAGACTGCAACTCATCGCTCTCAACCTCAGCTGGACTGCAATCACCACTTTTGACCAGACTGCAACAGCTCTCCCACCAGCAGGTTTTTCCCCTCTCCCTTTACTTTGGACTCAAGCGGGGCCCAAGGAACACCACTTTGTTCATGCCCCAGGGTACTGGGTTATACATTTGGGTTTTGTGGGTTAAGACCAATTGTTTGTTTGTATGATTGTACTTACTGTATTATTTTAATAAATTGTTAATCTGACTTATAATCTCTCCTTTGAGTTGGGTTCATTTCCCCTGCTGGTTAACTCTTAAACCAGCACAAGAATATATGGCGTTTTTGCACCACAAAACAAACACAAAATTCTATTTTCTGTAAGTTCATATTTCTTTAAACATCCCCTTTCTTGAAAACTGCTGAGCAGGTTAGTTTATTTCTATATCTTAAACTCACATGTTCTTTCCAATTTTTAAAGATAAATGAACACTAAAAATTAGGTCAGTCAATGATTTTTTAAAATAACTTTATTCTCTTAAAAAGTCCCCTTTAGGGTTGCACAAGAAATTGGGAGTGGACAAAGCTGGGACAGTTGACTGCAACTGATACAAGGGATATACCATACCACATGGTGTCATGCTCAACCTATAAAGCTGGGGGAAGAAGGAGGAGGAGGGCATGTTCAGAGTGATGACAGTTGTTTTCCCAAGTAACTGTTACACATGGTGGAGCCCTGCTGTCCTGGAGGTGGCTGAACACCTGCCTACCCATGGGAAGATTTTTCTTTACCTATTCGACTGTCTTTATCTCAACCTACGAGTACTCCAAATTTTACTCTTCTGATTCTCTCCCTCATCCCACTGGGATGGGGTGTGGGAGTGAGTGACTTTATGGGATTTGGTTACCAGTCAGGGTTAAACTACGATAATTTTGTAATTGTGCTCACTATGTTTTGTCTTGGCTCACAGGCAAGTTTTTCAAACTGAAAAGACCAATTAGAGTTCAAGATCAAATATGAAATTATATCTTGCACAATGTTACTGATTGCATATATGTAAGTAAAGTTACAAAATTGCTGCATATGCACTAAACTTAAACAGATTAACTACCCTAGTTTATCACAAACCTCTTATTCCTGGATTACTCATCAGGACTGTTGGGAGATATTCAGAAGAAAATGAAAGTGTATGTAATCAGTCTGAAAAGTCCTGAAAAGATACAGCTTTACTTAGAATGAATAATATGACATTTTTAATATACATGCAAGATTGTTTTATACAGTGACATATCTATGACATCTAAACTTGAAAAATTAATAAACAGTCCTCTTTTATTGTCTAATTTTGTCAGTGAGGCATTTTTATCTGTAAGGACTATGAATGACTTCTGGTGATGTTTAAATGTAGTAGTTAGAGACATCAGTGACTGGATCTGGCTGGGGTAGTTCTTTAAGAATACACACAGATGAAGCACTTTTGTTAACATGTGCAGGCTGAAGCATTTTAGTTCAGGGAACTGTGATTTTGAGGAAAGTTCCCTAATCATCCTCTCTTACTGTGCACTGCTGCAAATCACACACATTAGAGAATGTAAGTCAAGTTCCTTTCACAAAGTTTGAATTCTTGTCCAGCCTGAATCTGGACATTGTGTCAGATCCAGGTACTCATTCTTTGGGCAACTTTGAACCAAATGTTCAGGCCAAAGAGTAGACAAGTCTAACCCAAAGTAAAAATCCTAACTATGCACAAAGTAGAAGCGGAGATCCTATACCAAACTTCTGTGATCTGCTTGTATTTTACAAAGTTAATTATTAATGTACACATAGGCTGAGAATACTATGCCTTGCAGTCAATGAGGATGTAGTCCTTCCTGTATTCTTGTTATCATTTCATCCACCTGCTCTTATGGAACGTGTAGATTTCTTATTTATAACTGACAAGCTTTTGGAGACTAACACTACTTTCTAGTATTCCATTTCAACCATTCCTTGTTGTCCTAATGTCCTATTATAATAAATAGCAATAAATAAGTTACAAATATTTTTAGTGTTACCAAGACTAAATTTGGATTACATTAGATCAGACTAGATCACTAACTGTTTGGGCAATTACTAATCCTGCATGTATTCAACAACCACAAGTTCTAAGTATAATTAATGGAAAAAAGTTAGGCTCGTTTAACTGAAAAGGTCTGATAGCTTCATTCAAATTTTCAGCCAAGTATATATATATGTTTTTTAATTATTTGGTTTACCAATTCAAAGGAATAATAATTAGTCTTGTTTTTTCCTACTGTCCCTCATTCCTTCTTTAATTTTCACCATAATTTAACAGGATGTTATGCTGTAAAAATTTAATTAAGGCTCTCAGCAATGCCATCTGGTGGGGTTAAACTAAATTATTTAGAGCTCATAGCTTATTCTGCATCTTAGATTGTATCTTATGTTGTGCACAAATGCACACTGTATGGGGAACAAACAGGAGGAACTAGAAATCTGTGTGCAGTCAGATCTCATTTTGATTACAGAGACATGGTGGGATAACTCACCTGACTGGATTGTTGAGAAAGAACTAACCTACATAACTGAAGTACAGAATTTACTCTATAAGACAATATTTGAAATACAATGTTTATGATTTCTGCTAATGAAATAAATACAAATTGTTAAGAGAGTTATGAAATGAAACTTAACTTGAGCAGACATTTCAAAGGTATCTATCAAAAATATTTTGCTATTGTTTTGGTAAGTACCTTCAAAAGAAAAAAAGTGCTTTTAAAAATCGTATTTTAGTATACAGTAGAACAAGTAAAGAAAACTCAGAGGAGACAAAAATAAACCAAAAAGGATCTTACCTCTTATGTCCTTACAGACTAGTCCTTTGCTCCTAGCTTGATTTCAGCCTGGAAATTTGGTTTCTTTTTTACTCACTTTGGTTTTAGGCAATCCCTTCTGGTTCCTAGGAATTCTTTCTTTATCACACTTTGGTCTTTATTTGTAATGGTATTGTTGTAGTCTTTATAGTGCTGGGAGATTTCTTGTCTGTTACCTTTTCAGAGTAATGCAATATATGTAGTGTCATACAAATAAAACACCACAAGTTGCAAAATGTTAAAGTGATTGTTACACTTTTTTGTGGTTTTGTCCTTCATCTTTCCTAGCTTTTAGAGATGGTGACTCCACCATGTCCCTTGGCAAATTATTCCAATGCCTAGTAACTCTTCCAGTGAAACTTTATAGATCTCCCTTGGCAGAACTTAAGGCCATTTCCTTCTTATCCTTTCACTTAAGACATGGCAGAAGAGACTGACCCTCATCTCACTACAACCTCCTTTCAGGTAGTTGTACAGAGCAGTGAAGTTCTACCTGAGTTTCCTCTTCTCGACACTAAACAATCCCAGTTCCCTCAGTCATTCCTCATAAGACATATTTTCTATACCCTTCACCACTTTTGTTGCTCTTCTCTGGACATGCTCCAGCACCTCAATGTGCTTTTTGAAGTGAGGGGCACAAAACTGGACACAGTACTCAACATGTCTCCTCACCAGTGGGTGAGTGTCACCTCACCACTGAGTACAGTGGGATAATCACTTCCCTAATGCTACTGGACAGACTAATCTTGGTACAGACCAGGATGTCACTGATCTTCTTGGCTGCCTGAGCACACTGCTGGTGTGTGTTTAGCTGGCTTTCGGTCAGCACCCACAAGTTCCTTTCTGCTGAGCATCTCTCAAGTCACTCTCCTCCAGCCCCATAGCACTGCATGGTGGTGTTGTGACTCAAGTAGCACTTTGCCTTATTGAACTGTGGGCAGTTGTCCCTGGCCCATCAATCCAGTCTGTCAAGATCTCTCTGTAGAGCCTTCCTACCCCCAGGCAAATCAAGAGTCTCATTTAATTCAGTGTCATCTGTGAACTGACTAAGGGTGCACTCAATCCCCTCATCCAAATAATCAATAAAGACCTTAAGCAGTACTGACACCAATGCTGAACCCTAGGGAACACCACTAGTGACCAGACACCAACAGTCAACATCTGATTGAGGAACTGGTGTTATGTGCCAGACTTTTGGGCATCAGGACTCCTCCAGAATATTCAGCAATAAGACAAGAGAAAAAATCAAAAAAGTCTTTTCAATGAGAGTGATCAAACACTTGAATAGAATGCCTGAATAGGCTGTGAAGTCTTCATCCCTGGAAATTTTAAAAAGGTGAAAGGATGAGTCCCTAAACAGTGACATCCAAATTTGATATGTGCTCCACTTTTACTGATCTGAAGCTCCCTTTGAACTGGAATTAGGGCTCTGTGCTCCTCTAAACAGCATGTGAAAGTTAGGTTAAACTTGTCAAACGGAGGAGGCTGCCCCTGTCTATTGAGAGCAACTGAACTTGAACAGAAGGTTCAAGAAAAGGGAACAGTCCAGAGCACACAGAACTAACAGACATGAAGTAGATGAGGCTTCCACCTGCAGCTCAGTTGAGATGTTGAGAGGATTAATGAACTGTCAGATAGGTCTCAGTGGTGTGCAAAACTTCCTAGGGCCAAAAGAAGATTTTTAGAGTTGGCTGCTAGCCAGGAAGTGGCTCTTTTCCTTGACATCAAGCCTAGAAGCAAAAGCCTATCGAAAGGACACTGCAGGTAGGGAAGGGTTTCACTGATGTTAGGCTAGTAGCTTGGAATTGGTTTTCTTTAAAGAACAAATTACACAGCTTCAACTTATAAAACACTGTTATTAGGTTTATTATAATAAAATAATTACTATAGCATAATGTTTTGGTTTTTTTTCCTTTTTTTTTATTTCTCTTTTTCTTCTTTTTAAAAGTTTGTTTAAAAAAAAAAAGGAATTTCAAGCAAATTTCCCTGAATGAGCTGGGGTATGATCTCCTATTCTGCAGAGATTCAAAACTGAAAATTGCTTAAAAAGATTCAGACAAACTTTAGTACAACATAATTTTAAAATTACTGTATATTATACTGGACATGGAAAAATTACCTTATTATGTTTACAAATATTTGGTTTTTATTCTGAAATTATGGAAGCATGATTATAAAGGCATTGCACAAGACCATTTCCTACAGAAAAGCTGAGTGAATTTTGTAAGCTAAAATGAAACAAGACAAAATCAATAAGGATTTTATTTCTCCAGTTGTGTTTTTTTTCCTAAAATGTGACTGAGAAAAAACACGGCCACTAGAGGGCAGAGACAGATAGCTTTTTAAATACACTAAGCCTAATTCCCTCTAGAAGTACTTTTGCTGTGACAAGTTAGTAATTTTAGACTGCTAATGAATTCCTGAGCTAGCTAAAGACTACAGAGGAATGAAAGATAGATTCAAATTCAAACTTTCATTTGAATAGCATTAATTAAGGTATGTGAGTCAAAATAATTTAAAAAATTACTAAGGACATAATTTAAGGTAATTGCAAAATTACTGACAAAACATGCAATCAGTAATGGAACGATGATGGGAAGAAAATATATGAGTGTGATAAAGTAATTGTGAAAGGAAAAAGTAATGCTAATTGGGGAAAAGGGAAAGTAATATTTCCTGGTTTCCTTTGGGGGGGGGGAAGTTTGTTACATACTGCTATGCTTACTGAAATAAAATATAGTGGACTTTTTACTGATTATTTCCCATAAGGTTTATTTCATAGCTTGTTAATAGAACATATTCATACTAGCTGCCTTTATATAGCATATCATTCCAAATATCTTAAGATGAATTTACTCTATATAAATACATATAGAAATATATAAATAAACGTGCAAGCACTTACTATGGTGTTGTGTTGGTTTCATTAATTTTCTCAGGTGCTAGATTGGAAAGAACGTAATCTTTTAATCACATTTAAACACAAACTTAATTATTTTATATTAGCTTACTGATGTCTTTATAAAGTGTCTATAAAAATATATGTGACAATTCTATAAAGCATTTTGTAATAGCAAAAGTGTGAATTGTTTTCGGTATTGCCATAATAGTTATACATAGCTAAACAACCTTTTTTTTGGCTGAAATTCAACTCAGGGAATAAAACACTAAAATATATTTTCTTGCTCCATTACAATAGTCAATGGCGAGCTGGAATTCAATTCAGTTACCTGAACACAAACTGTTAATGTTTTATGAAACAACTTAGCCTTTCCGATTAATTCAGAAGGGTTTACAGCTGTGATGTCCAAACTACAGAGACTTTCAGCTTTTGGAGGGCTTCTGGACACCAAAAAGAATATGCTGGGTAACCACGTGCATCTACGCAAGCAACAGGACCAACCCCGGTGTTACACTTAAAATCTGGTTTATAGGTAAAGAAGAAGCACACCTTTCAGATATGTACAATCAAGAATCTATTGTTAATATAAATAGGATCTTTAAGAATCTAATCAGTTTTAGTCCACATTTAATTGTTGTGGAAGAATAACAAATAATAATGCAGATAAAACTGTTATACACATCCTGCTGATATGTTCACCCTTCCCTGCTCCTTAGAGTCCTAAGGTTGGTGGCTTTCTTCAGGTGGTATGTGGGAGGGCATTGCCATTTTCAGAGTCTGGAGTTTTTTGTCAAGAAAAATATGACATTCATGTCAATGGTTCTTATTCCTTTGTCTAGGATCCAGTAAGGATCATTTTTGTATGCTTGCAAACACACTTGTACATATTTGCTCTTTTATCACTGATTTGCTTCCAAAGATATAGTGCCTTTTACCTATCTTTGATACTGCTGCTGTGTTGCTTTCAAAACTAGTTTTTCCCAACCGACTATGTTACCTGAGGTCATCCGTCACGGAACAGAAGGAATGGATTTGCTTCCAAGGAGAAGGAAGATGACCCCAAGATGACCGCAATGCAGGCCATGCCCCAGCAGCAGAACATGGAGACCAATGCAGGGCTTGTGTTAGCAACAGGTCTCATCAATGGTACAAAGATCTTTAGATAAACACAATGTGAAAATTTACAGCTAAAGTCAACCTGCAAACTCCACCAGAAAGTCAGGAACGTCAGGGGACAGAGATGGTCAGAGGCACCCCTACAACATAGCACCAGGTCAGCACTGGGTGCCCAGGCCTAAGCTGAAATGGAACTCCTGGGTCCACTGTCAGGGTGTTCCAGGTAAGGCTAGGTCAAGACATTAACACTTAATGGTAACAGTATAAAGAAGTTTGTAAGTCAATATGGGAAGATAAATTATGATATCTACAAGATTTCTAGGGGGAAAATACCTCTTTTATATATATAGATAGATAAATATATATATGTGTGTGTGTGCTTTTACAATTTTTAAAATAAAACATAAGGTAAATTTTAGTACTAATTTGAAGGATTCTACTTCTGTTGTTCCTTTCCTTGAAAAGCAATTTTTTTTTCCACATACTGAACAAATGGTTCTCAAGTTTACCAGGAGTAACAGCAAAGTAAGAATGAGAGAGGCACGTAGTCCTCAAGGAGACCAGCTGGTAACCACATTGTAGGATGTGTAAACTGAGACCACTGTTGTGCTTATCATGATTATGATTGCTTTTTCCAGAATTAGAAACACAGAAATAGAATGCATGGTCCGAATGAAGATATTCAACTACTACAACACGGACCAGATCATGTTACAGTCATGACAAAAGAGACAACAACTCTCGTGGACTTAAAGTTCTGAATCCCAAAGGAGAAAAAAAAGTAATCATAAGGAAAACAAATTTATTAAGATAGACACCATCTGATTAAATATCTTCTGTATATTTCAGTCTGAGAACACACAGCAAATCAAAAAACTCAGAGAACAAGAATTATTTTCTGTTCATCCACATTCTAAATTGGATAAGCATTTGTGCACTAATGGAAATCAGATAATTCTGTTTCGTATATGTTGGCATCTCTTTATGTAATGGTTCAACTTTCAAGTAATTCGAGCACAGATTATTACAATAAATTAAAATATCTAATGTGCTTGATTGGATTCTAGCAAATATAAGAAAATATACACCGCAGTCACCTAAAAAAAAGAAAAAGGAAGAAATATTCTTGTTGAATTACCCTGAACTCAGATTATTCAGTAACAGTGAGTATAATAGAATAGTTAAAATAAAAAAAAAAAAACACTTAAACTACAATTAATCTACTGTTTTATTTACTTGGTACTGCTGTTATTTATTGGAACAAAGAAAAGAGTTAACAGGTCATCAAGGCTAATAACTGAGTAAACTTCCCTTAAATGTCAAAATTTTAAATTCAAAGAAATAGAAACAGCTTGAAAACCATCAAATCAGTGATAACAAACAACATAAGACGAACTTGTATTTCACAATGTCTTTCTTACTGGAAGGTAAAAGCATTGTATTTGAAATTTTATAACTCGACTTTATATTTTAACAAACGTTTTATTTTATCATTTATGCTGTTATAAAATGACAGTATGTCATTTAGCACAACTTTTCACAAAATTGTAATGATTTAAGAGTTCATAGGTATTTAAAAGTCCATAATGATGGTTTATTTGCCTTTCAAGGCCAAGTTGGATGGGGCATTCAGCAACCTGGTCTAGTAGGAGGTGTTCCTGCCTATGGCAGGTGGTTGGAAGGTCCCTTCCTATCCAAATCGTTCTGTGATCCTATGAGGCTTTCCCATAATCAATAGTTCACTGTGTTTCAGAGATTATTCTTATACTGGAAGTATGAAATAAAATGTATTGATTTGTGGGTTATCTTAATCAAGGTTTAGGAGGAAGCAGTCTTACATTCTTTAAGTAGGTTGAACTTGTAAATCAACCAAAACCCAATTAGGTTTTTTTTCACTGAAGTACATAGAAATTTCTTCAGAAGTTTCATGGGCTCTTTATCTACTAAAAGATCATTGTTAAAAAGTATAGGGCCAGAAAAGATAACTGTTTATCCTTCTGTATCTTCTATTCTGTTGTTCTTCATGAAAATCTTGAACGCACTGTCTAATCAGTGAACTACTTTAGATATCCTTTTCATCAATGCTGAAAACTTCCTTCATAGTGCAAGAACTTGAAGGTTCTTGAATGAAAGTCTCAGTGGAAAAAGGAATATAAAAGATACATAGGTGTGTCACTAAGAACAAAAAACTGAAAACCCAAATACAAATCTTTCTTTAAAACAAAAGTACTGTTTTAAAAACAAAGCCTAAGAAAAAAGTGATTGTATATGGTGTCACTAAATATTTACTATGAGTTATACCCACCTTCTTTTGTAACCTGATATACTAATTCATCTGCATGAGGCACTTCTCTTTGATGCAACTACCACCTTCCAGATAATCTTACTCCCTAATAAACCAATAAACTTAATAAATGCAAGGGGAGAGCTTTCTGATTGAGGTACACAAAATCTTGCTTTTTGCCATGAATTCAAGGAATCTGGATTTTACCGTGTCTGATCAGGAACTGGTAATTTAACAAATTTTAGAGGTAAGATTTCATTCTAGGGCTACAAGGAATGCAGGAAACAAATTAATAGCACTCCGCTATTGATGTGCAAGACAAAACACACTTTCATGCCTTTGTTTGCTTAAATCAACTCTAATTTTCATCATTGTCACACTCATTCCTAGGTAGGTATTTTTTAATATTTTGGTTTTGCTATTAATCTGCAGGAATGCAAGTTAAAAAACAAACAAAAAAACCCCAACAAACAAAGCCAAAACCAAAAACCAAATTATGAACATGAATAAGATCACCAAAACTCAGATATGTAAGAGATAAGCAGCAACATGTATATTTATATTTGCTAAATTAGACTGTTGATTCAATGAAGTGAATAGCAAAATTTCCAATTATGTCATTAGGGCCAAAATGTGAAAGCATTCTAATCTTTGTTAGATAGTTGCAGGCAGATATGTATATATATTTCAACAAATGCATTATTTCATGAAATATAATTATTATTAAAAATTGTAGAGAAGGTGACAATAATTTCTGATGTTAATACTGAGCTCCAATTCAATCAAAGGCTTGTCATTTTGCTGTTGTGAAAAAGATATTGAACCCTGAAAAATTTCATGCCAGACGTCATCTATTTTCAATTTACATATTCACATACTTATTATTTTTAGAATCACTAATAATTAAGATGCTAAGAGGAATTGATCACAGATAACCTTTATGACATAGCTTCTTTTAGGTTTCTCGTGACAAGATAGACTACTGCTTTTACAGTAATAGCATACTTCTGCAGATAGCTGTTAAAATTATGCCAAAGACATAGTCAGATTTTGAAACTGATTGTGACAGGAAACATGTAACTGCAAAAGAAGCTGTTCCAAAGAGCTTGCAGGTAAATAGAGAGAAGGAAAAGCTGCTATTCCTCAACAATATATAAGTCAGGTTGATAGGCTAAATATGTTACTTATTGCTCTCCCCAGGATTTCAAGAGGTATTTTCTGCACTTTTTCATATTATATTTGAACTATAATAAATTTCAGATTTGTTCTTTGATAACATTTTTTCCCTAACCTTTTGTAATCCTGGAGTAATCAATAGAGAGAATAAATAATAATTTTTCTAAGTGATTAAAATATAACAGGGGTTGTGAACTATCTGAAAGTTGCTCAGGTTTTTACAGACTTTTACATGAATCTAAAGTAAAATAGCTTAAATTCATGGTGGTAAAACTAGTAAACTATTAAAACTAGGGGGTTTTACTTTGCTAGATTACAGTTATAAACAGATAAAAAATAGTTCTCCTTCTCCAGTAAGTTAAACGTATCGTCTGAATTAGAAAAAATGATGTTCATAGTTTAAAATCAATGCAAAAAGACTTATAAAATTTTAAAAACTGTCCATTTATGATATTTTAGTTGAGAGGTGCTACCAGAAGAGGGCGATAAATATCAATATATTGAACTATAAATTTATGGCAATCTTGCCTGCCTTCACTGCAAGTTCAGTGTTCACTTGAATCTAGGTACATTATTTTGCACAAGAAAGGCTGTTAAACTTTCCATTTTGACAATACTTAGTTCAAAGAAGACCAGGGTACTGCAAGGCTTTCAAATATACTCTTTGCACATTTTCAGAATGAAAATATATCCCTGTTTAATTCCCACCCTTCCAACCCGAAAGACAAATATTTGAAAATAAGTCATAATAATATGATTGTATATTATCAATGTATATGTATATTAAAAAAAGAGGAAATGTAAGGAGAACTGTGGTTCAAAAAAAGTCATCAAAATTCTTATTTTGATCTTTTATTTCTTTTTCTTTTAAACCAATTTCCTGATGTACATTCTTATTCAGTTACAAAGGAATTACAGATTATGATGGACAAGTGATGATATTTGTTCTGGTGGTGTGTAAAATATGATGCAAAATTAATTATAATAGATTTTTCATATAAACTGGAAAATATGAAAGCAGTATTATTAGTGTGATTCTTATCAGGTTCCCATTCTTTACTGGATAAAGCAGTAGTCTGTAATATGGAGTCATGATCACAACCAGGATACATCTTAGCTGTCCTGACTCTCAAGCCACCTGACTCAGGTCAGCCACCTGACTCTCAAGTCAACCATTCTGCATTTTAGATCCAGCAGCTTCATGCTGAGGATCTGCCATCAGCCTTCTGTGGCTTGATCCACTGATTCTTTCTACTAATGAACAGATTTTTGCAGAATTTACATGTGTATCTTACTGATCTGTACTTAAAAGCTGCTTCTCCATATGTTATCTCTGTGATGTATTACACTGGATGAAGAAAACAAGTTTTACATACTCTGAGTATCTCTTAATATCACACAGAACATTGGGTATCAGTGTTTTGTTTGGTTTTGGTTTTACTCTTTCTTTGTAGATCAAATTTCACAGAATTAAAGATGAAAAACAAATTAAAATTGCAAGATAGTACTAGGAAAAATGTGAGCACGTTTAATAGTAGCATATTGCCTAATATTATTTAGTCAATTATTTGTTTATAAAGTAGTAACTATTCAAAAAAATCACAATAAATGGATGCATTTCCAACAGCTTTGTAGGGTCAGCAAAAGCTTTGATAGAAATAAATGAGTGTTTTTCCTGTTTACTTCAGTGTTAGTCTTCTTGAGAGTTCAGTGGGTGAATCTTAACCACCATCCCCTTGGAAAAAGTGGCACACAACTGGAGAGCAACAAAATAATATAGAGACAACACACTCTTTGTCTTTACAATCATATGGACATATGTACTTATACAATACCCTATATATATATATGATCTTTATTTATTCACATTGCATTATTTTGATTTGCTGCCCGAAGATCAAATTAAGACATTCCTTGTAATTTACTATAATTTATTTACTATCTATATAAATGATAAATGAATGCATTCATGTTCAAGCTCTTGAGCAGTTGATACTTCCACAATTAAAAAAAGACATGCAGTTAAATACATGCAACTATGAAATGCAATTTGTATTTATAGGAAATGAAAAAAATTACCATAATGCTGACAGTGCCAAAAGAATAAAAAAATTTAGCTGAAACATAGAACCAGTTGATGTAGAAGTTTGAAAACAAAATGTGGCAGTATTGTTAGAATGGAAAAATATTTTTTCCTACTTGCATCCACTGAGCCAATAAAGATCGACTAATTCTAATTTTGGTGTTTCAATAGGCAAGTGTAATGCATTTTAATGAAAGCATATCTGTTTGAGCTTCAAATTAGTGATTATTCAAGGAATGTATGTGTTTATGCTGAACAGCTGTGAAAAATGATTGATACTTTGATAATCAAAGTAGTGGCATCAGTCTCTTGATTTTTAATGTTTGCTTGTTTTGTGTTTTTGACATAGTACAACTACTTGAGTATTTTAGAATGATGACTGAATTATTTGATCAGTTTTGGACAGAAGACCTGTTATCTTCCTTAGGTTTTATATGGATTTATTCTTTGGTTCATATTTTAGCTAGAAGTTCCTTGAAAGTGTCCAGTGCTTCTAAACTCACATCCTTTGATATGAGAAACATTTTCTCCAAAATAGCCTTAATAATAAAGTGTATTTCCAAAATTATATCCTAAATGTCAGGAAAATTCAGGAAGTTTTTTTTAAAGAACATGAACTAACATCTTGGCAGATTTGATTATCTGTTTTGCATATTGCTTTGCTGGTTTTGGCTGGGATAGAGATGATTTTCTTCACAGTAACTAGTACAGGGCTATGTTTTGCATTTTTGCTGAAAACAGTGTTGATAACACAGGGAAGTTCTCATTATTGCTGTGCTGCACTGACACAGAGTTGAGGCCTTTTCTGCGTCTCATAGCACCCCAACAACAAACAGGCTGAAGGTGCACAAGAAGCTGGGAGGGGGCACAGCTGGGACAGTTGACCTCAAGTGCCCAAAGGCATATTCCATACCATATGGTTCCATGCTCAGTGATAGAACTAAGGGGAAGGCTGGACAGGGGGGCTGGTGCTCAGGGACTGGCAGACCATCAGTCAGTTGGTGGTGAGCAGTTGTTTTCATTAGCATCACTTGTCTTTCTTGTGGTTTATTTGTCTCTCTTTTTTATTTTCCTTTTCTTTAAAATTTATTATTATTATCATTATTGTTATTATTATTGTTGTTGTTTCTCTTACTATTATTATATCTTTTTATTAATTTCAATTATTAAACTGCTCCCTCATCCCTCAATTTTTCTCACTTTTACCCTTTCAATTCTCTCCCCATCATCCTGTTGGGGAGTGGGCAAGTGGTTGTGTGGTGCTAAGTTTCTTGCTGGAGTTAAACCACAACAGACTGGAAGAAGAAATATCAAGTATCATTCACAGCATACTTTTTTTTTTCCTAAAATGGTGTCTTTCAAAACTGGATTAGGCCCAGACAGTACATAAATATTAGTAATGAATCCTAGGGGCCTCTAAGATTGAATACTAATACTTTTAAAATGAACATTTAGTTATAAAAGTTACCATTAAATGAGCTTCTTCAGATAGTGGGATTTCTCAGGTTAACATCACATGGTTTGTTTAGTATGAACTGTATTACTTTAACATGGTATTTAAGATATTTTACATTATATTTTAAGATAATTAAAGTATTATTTCCATTTCTCTCCATGGTAGAGAACCATAAAATAGCACATGACTTTGAATAAGACTAATTACATGCTAATTATTATGTTATGAGATATAGTAATTCAGTTCTGAGGATTACTTTAAAGTGATGTGCCTTAATATTCTGAACCCAACAGATTTTGGATTCCTAAAGCATTTCACAAGATCACAGAATCACTGAAGTTGGAAGGGATCTGCTTAGATCATCTAATTCAGCCTCCCTGGCTCAAGCAGGGTCAGCTACAGCAGTTTGACCAGGAATACATCCAATTAAGATTCGTGTATCTCTAAAGATGGAGACCCTAGAACCTCTCTGTGCAACCTGCTTCATGGTTTGATGACCCTCGTTTCAGTCATTGCACCACCAAAATGTCACTTATGTGCATGGGAGGCTTCTGAAAGACTCAAAATGTCAATGAAAAAAATAAATTCAGTTTTGGAAAACATGTTGCCATCATTTATACAGAAAAAACTCCAAAAAGGAAAAATATTTGCAGTACTAAAGGTAGATATTTATTTTTCTGATTAAGACAGATAGTGTGCCATAAAGGCACTCTAAATTGAAAAATACAGTTTATCCTGAGCATCTTTATCTTACCCCAACTACAACCTGAAAGCAGAGGGGGAGAAATAATTTATACTTATTCAGTCAGGTTATACTGCACATTGCTCAGCATTTTGTATTAACTCACCATTTGTACTCTTTGTTATTAATTGAACTGAGATAGTGTCTACCATGCTGTGATTTTCATGAAAAAAATCCATCCTTGATGTCATGCAGAATGCCAGTCCCTGCTACTGACTCAGTAACTGTCCTACAGTGAAGCTCACACAAGCTCATGGTCTGTGACTCAGTGAAATCCAGATGGCTTTCCAAAGTTGCCAGTAGACAGACACTTGTAGTTAGATCTTTAAGACAGATAAAGATTTATAGAGAAGTCAGAATTCAGAAGTTGCCCTTGCTATGGGTTCTAAAAAAAGCTGCTTTGTTTATAAAATCCCACATAAAAATGAGGTTAAGTGTTCATAGAAGATGATATACACAGGCAAGGTACTTAACAGGTAGTGTGTAGGACAATAGATTTCTGGACGGAGAAATAATGTATATATTCCTAACTATTGTATCTGTCAGTGTCACTGAGGAAACAATAAAGTAAAGGTGTGCAACAACTTGATCACAGCTGGTGAGATGAACTCTCTCAATAAAGTCACTACTTTCCCCTCATCTCTTTCAATAGAAGAACAGGAAGTTCACTCTTCCTGACCTACTTTATGCATTTTTCTTCAGTGGAAATATTCTCGCTCTTGTCCTTACCCCTCACCCCTGAGGACACTAAATTGAATTTTTTTCTTCATCTTAAAGAGGATTTTCTTCCCTTTTGCAGAATAAAAATGTCTTCTTTTGCTGTGCTAATATTCTTCCTAGTCCATGTAAGAAATCATGATACCTGAACCACAGTTCAAGGTAAGATGCAGTCTTATATGAATAAAAATTTCTATTCTTACCTCAAGAGTCAACATGAAGGTTCATTTGGTCTGCATTATCTGACCAGTAATATAATATTATTATATTCTGCATAAAAAGAAGCAGAAGTCCACATCTGTCTAAATAAAAACTATAAAGAATAATACTAAATAAAATTATCTAAGCCCATTCCTCTTTTGTAAATAGAACTCAGCCATGTGAGTCCCATTTGTGCCATCAAAATTACAGGGTAAGCTATTGATATAGCATGCTGAAGTGATCAAAAAACACCTCTAAGTGCTTTTTAATACTTTTTACACACCTTAGGCATACATTTTTAAAGGAGAAATCTGACATATCTTCTGGAAAAAAATGGGCTTAGATACAGCTGTACACTTTCCTGAATAAAGGGAAATCCCCTGGAAACTTCTAAAATATTTTTTTTAATTCAGGAAATTGTATACTTCCTACTCTGTTGACTGCATTTTTCTTCAACCTAATGCATTTATTTCTATAGTGACTAACATGACCCTTACATTTCTAAAAGTAGCTTTCTAAAAATAAATGGCTATTTGAGAATAAAAGCCAAAACTGAGATCATTAGCAGATGTAGGTTTGTGTCTCCTTCCCACTTTGACAGAATGGCTGAAGTGGGTTCTAAATCTAGTAGATTAAATTTCTTTAATGTGCTCTATTTGCTGCACAATAATAGTGTGAGTGGAAACAAGGAATATGGTTATGTGGCAGAATATAAAGCTAAGAAAATATACTCAAGAAGGTAGCTGCATGTAAGAGTGTGGACAGAGCACAGATCTGTCACATCTTTCCTGAGTTGATTCTGTAGTCAGGTATATTCAAATATTTTATAGGTTGTACACTTCCAGTTAGAGCCCAATTCTCTTGCAGTTTTTACTCATTGATGCAGCAACTGCACCAGAGAACAGTGACTTTACCTATAGACATTTGGAAGTAAAGTCAAAATAAGGAGGGTTTTTTTTTCCCAGTTCCACCAGTTACTGAAAAGCCTGACAACTCGGATATTGTGCAAAAGAGGAACGTGGGCACTATGAATTTAGAGACAGGGAGTTTTATTGTCCCTCCCTGTTGTGTGTTAACCATCTAGGCAGTTAAGCAGCACACAGCCACTTGCTCACTTCCAATCCCCAGAGGGATGGGGAAGAGAATAAAAAGAGGAAAAGAAAAAAATCACATAGGTCAAGATACATGTAGTTCAATAAAAGAAGGAAAGAGGTGAAAAAAAATATAAAAGACGATCACTCACCACCTTACATGAGTGGGCAACATCACTTATTGCCTGTTTCTGAGCAACAGGTACTTTCCCAAAAATGTCCCTCTCCTCACTTTTTATATTGCTGACCATCACCCTATATGGTATGGTGTATCCCTTTAGCCGGTTTGGATAAGCTGTCTTATGTCCCTTTGCAACCTGCAAGCTCTTGCCTACTCCGAGCTTGAACAAGGTGGGGTAGAGTTGGAAGAACAGGAAGCCTTTACACTGTACTTCTTAGAAGTAGTCAAAACACTGTCGTATAATCAACACTGATTTAGTCACAAATCTAAAACGTACCACTATACACTATAGACTGCTGTGAAGAATGAGTTCATCCTAGACAGATCTAGCATGCACTATTACCTGCTAAGTTTTAGATAACTCAATAAATTACAGTGACTTCCAGAGTGGTGCATTCCAAAGATTGACATCTTAATGTAGACAAGACAAATTAATCCTGATATGTCCACACATTAAAAAAAAGGACAATAGATTGATGAACTTGGACTTAGCTAACATACTTTTAGACTGAAGATTAGCTTACATCAATCCTGTACTGAGAGTCAGAGTGATGAGGGGCATATTATTAGCTATCAAGGTCTACTACTCTATTGAACAACACTTATGACTTCACAGATCCAAAGAGCATTCTTTTTTTCACTTGCTTCAGTTCCTATATTACATATTCAAAGTTAGAGTTCATAACACAGGTCAGTGCCTCTGTAAAGGATGTGCATTCTCAGAAAGAAGAGAAAATCTCCTTCAAAGCAGAGTTTTTTTCATTGGTTCATTATACTTGTGTTGCGTCTGTGAATTTTACATAGTACCCTTAAGAGAAAGTATTTGAATGCTCTGGCTATTTGCAAACTGGCAAAAAATCAAACTTGAATGACTACTGCAAGCTTTACTCTTAGGGTGTTTTTCCACATTGCCTGATATAATCCATTTTATCTGGATTTTGTGGAACAGCAGTAGCATTTAATGTATAATTAGGTTAGGCACAGGCACGCATTATCATGAATAGGTTTAGGCGTAGTCAGCATGCACAAACTCAATTGTATTTAACAGGATACTAATGTTAAATATTAATGCATTATTCATAGGCAAAAGGAAAGAAAATAGTTTTACCCAGCAATTTCAATATTTCATGTTTTCTTATTCATATTTATTGGAAAAGACTAAGAATAGTAATTTGTAACAAAAAAAAATATAAACATATGTAAACTATCCTCTGTTTTGATTATTGATTACTGAACACTCAGAGGTTATTTCTACTTCTTTTCCTTTCCTTTAAAAAGCTTATGACATATTAGCATATCTGCATTTTTGTGTGTTACTAGTAAACTTAAATTCTTGTCAGATTAATCAAAAGTTAACAGTTCATCTGGAACTGTGAACATTTCAGTTGTAATTTTAAAAAAGAACATCATAATTAAACTGAAAACTCATACAGCATCTGTATGTGTATTTCTATTATCTCCAGCTTTGGAACAGAAGACCAAGCAATTTTGCTTTTAAAAAGACGTGGTACAGAAGATAAAAGTATCCCATTATTTCAAAAGCGTTACACAATTCTTATACCTTTGGGTTGCACTGACTATTGGTACTGAGGTGATATTTTTTTAAGAGTTTTATGAGACCTAGGCAGTCAGCTGCTCTCAGGCATAAAAGTCAGGAAATCTGACTATTCTTTATTTGGAATATTTGCAACTATAATTTGAGGCTGACTACTTAGATGTACATTTGTTAACTAATTGGCAGACTGTAACATATCATTTAAAAAAAGTAAGTAAATCATAAATAGCATATATAAACTTGTAAGTATTTTTTTAAATGAAATTTTATTGAAATATACCTTAAAGGATATTGGCTGGAAGTTCAAAGTAATCAGAATTAAAAGTCCCAAGAAGTCAAGGGAAATTTTGATGGTTTTGTGCTGGATTTTCTCTTCTACATGGACAAAAGACACTTTATTCCATTCAGCTTCAAAAACGTTTCAGATGCCTATGTGATAGTGAAGAGGATCACCTCAGTTTAAACCTACAGTAATTAAGGGCAGTGGACAATAATGCTTCTGGGGTTGCAAAAATTACTAAGAAAGGGAGTACAAATTGATTAATAGAGAGTTTTTTACGCTCTTAGCATGCTGTGCAATGCCAAACCATGACACAATTTTCTTTTGTGTGTTCTTGTGCCATTGGCAAACAAAGTACATTTTAAAAAATATGCAACTGATCCATTGTAACTGAGGGGAAATTACACCTGAAAAATTTGGTGGCCTTCTATGATGGGGTTACAGCATTGTTGGATGAGGGAAGAGCAATGACATCGGCTCGATGTTTAAGTGGAGACCAGGGTTGAGCAGTGTCCCTCAGGGGTCAGTACTGGGACCAAAGCTGTTTAACATCTTTGTTGGTGACATGGACTATACTCATCAGTGTACTGTCAGCAAGTTTGCCAATGACACCAAGTTTTGTGACATGGTCAACACATTGGAGGGAAGGAATTCCTTCTAGCAGGACCTTGACAGGCTTGAGAGTTGGGCCAATGCAAACTTCATGAAGTTCAACAAGATCCTGCATATGGGTCAGAGCAATCCAAAGCAAAAATACAGGCTGGACGGAGAATGTATTGAGAGCAACCCTGAGGAGAAGGATTTGGGGCCTTTCATACAGCTCTGGGGCTCCCAGCATAATAACAGGGACTTGTAGGAGTGAGTCTAAAGGAGGGCCACATAGATGATCATGGGGCTGGAGCACCTCTCCTATGATGACAGGCTGAGAGACTTGGAGCTGTTCAACCTGGAGAAGAGAAGGTTCTGAGGAGACCCCCTAGCAGCCTTTCAATGCCTGAAGGGGGCCTACAAGAAATTTGGAGAGGGAATTTTTACAAAGGCATGTAGTGACAGGACAAGGGGCAGTGACTTTAAACTGAAGGCAGGTAGGTTTAGATTAGATGTTAGGAAGAATTTCTTTACTGTGAGGGTGGTAAGGCACTGGGTACAGTTCACCTAGAGAAGTTGTGGATACCTCATCCCTGGCAGTGTTCAATGCCTGGTTGGACAGGGCTTTGATCAACCTGGTCTAGTGGAAGGTGCCATTACACATGGTAGGGGGATTGGAACTAGATGATCTTTAAAGTCCTTTCCAACATAAATCATTCTATGATTCCATGATTTTATAATTTGTATTCTTGTATATTAAGCATGTATTTATGGGTCTAAGTTAATGTACTTAGAAACTGCATTAGAGTAATAGAAATTTGTTCCTTTAACTTGATTGCTTTCTTATAAATTGAAGATATTTTTCAGAGATTTTTCAGAGAATTGTCTCTCAATAAGGTTCATATAAAAATGAAACTAAATTCTTGGAGAATAGCCCCTAAGCCTGCATACAACTTTTAGAGGGGAATCCTGACCTTCACTGACAATTGCAATGTGTTCATGACTGCAAAAAGCCACACAGAGTATTCAGAGCAGAAGTAAGACCTATCACAGTACATAAAAAGGGACAGTAATTCTGTGAGGAAAATAAGTGTTCTGTAGTTGAATTAAATAATATCATAGGCACTGGTAGCTTCCATAATTATAGCTATGTCACATTATGGTTTCTTTTTTGTTTTATATGTGTGTATGTGCATGTGCCATGTTCTCTGATCCTACTTAGTTAAGTCTTAGCCTTGCTGGCTGTTCTTCTATATGCAATTTTCATGTATACTATATATATGAGTTTTGAGTTCCTCAGCAGGCTGTCTCAGGTGTGAATATTCAAGTGCTACTTAGTTGTTCTCTTAAAACATTTCCTTTCAGTATAATATCTTAAGGTTTCAGACCAGTACCTATTCAGAGTTCAAAGGGTTCATGTTGCCAGAAACATAGATGAAAAGTTGTTGATGAGGACTAGCAGCTTCTTGCAGGCAGCTTCCTACAACTTGTGTTGAATCAATGGTTCCTCAAGTGCATTCTGAGAAGTGAGGATGTGTCGCGGTCCGAAGGGAGGAGGGGACAGGACACGAGGAAGGGTGCAAGCAGAATTCTTTATTCAGGCGTGTGCCCGATTCTTAACCATCCCGCCAGGGAAAAAGGGGCAGAACATAGGGTGGGCTATCAGACAGACAAACAGGGGAGCAAATCAGAATAGGGCACGGGCAAAAGGGGGAGGAGGAAGCCTGGGCATGTGCAGTTGTGCACTGTGTAGAAACCACATAATAACAGTAAAGTCCATATGAAAGTCCTGCCAATTGCTGTATGCTTTTCTCCATGCCTGGAACTGTTCCCATCATGAATCTTGCTTCTCTACAAGGATGAGTTGTGAATGATAGGGGAGGAGGCCTTTTCTTTCCACTGAAATAGAAAATGAAGATCCTTATTTCTCTTGATATTTTTATCATTGAAATTACAAATAAATGAGCAGAGCACCATGAAAATTCACATTTGGAAGACTAATCCGTTAATTGTAAGTCAAATTTCCACATTGCAAATTAACAGCGTTTTTATGGAGAACACTCTTCATAGTAATCTAGATGTAGTATTAGTGAGTCTTGACTAAAAGAGTGTGAGAGACCTTTACAATGCTTCTTATGGGTGTCCCTGTAGTGTTCAGAATTTTCCTGAACAGAGGGAATGTATTGCTCAGAAAAAAAACAATAAATCCAGTGAGAGACTACAGAGACATTTTATGGTCACATCAAACTTTACAAATTACGTAATTCAGGATCAGGTGTTTTCTCTGAGATTTATACAGGTAAAGAAACCTGCACAGCTTACCATATAACACAGAATTCAATAAAACATGGTACACAATATTAGAACATTCCTTTTTAAGGTTTTAATACAAGATTTACATGCTTAAGAAAATTGAAATTTCTCTACACCTATGTATTGACAAGAAAACCTCACTGAAAGAGAGATCTGCGCAATATATATATATATATATAGTCATATGAGTATGGTCCCATTTCTGGTCTATGGAGATGCAGTTCTTTGTGAAGGGGTAAAGAGGAATGACATAGAAGCTTAAGGCCTCTTTTGGGAGTAACTAACCCTGAGAGTTTCAGATTTTATTTCTAAAGCTTCACAAAATTTAAAATTGTCAGAGTAATTGATAAAGGCAAATATTTGAAGTATAAGATACAAACTCTGTGTCAATTCAACACTATCCATGAGATGCATGTGCAGAATTACATTCTTTATAATAATCTGCTTAATGATTCATAAAATTGTGGTAGAAAGATAATCATTAGCCATATTTTTATAAACCTGGAAAATATGAAGTTTTTGGAAAGAGAAATATTGATAAATATTCTCATTGATTTTTAATTCCATACTGTTAGGTTAGGAAATGCTGTCCTATTTTTAGAAGTTGATTTATGGAAATATTTTTGTGATCAGGTTTTATTCTTGTGGATGTCACCTGAAAAGAAAAGAATGATGTCGTTTTCACTTCTGGTGTGAATGTCTCTATACACAGGTAGTTTCCATCTCAAACAGACAACCACAAGTGAAGTGTAAAGACTTGTAAAATGTCTTGTAAAAATTAGAAATAATATGACTTAAAATTCATAAATTCAAAATTAATAAAGAATATAATTATTTATTTGGCTAGTCACAGATAGCTGAGAACCTCTGAGTCTTAAAATGTCTGCAAGTCTAAATAGAGTGGCAAGGTTCATTAAAAATAGCAAGTGCAGTCAAATATGTTGAAATGTGTTGAAATAAATGGAAATCAAATTGTTACTGTTCCTTAGGAGCGTTTCATCTTTTTTTATTATTATTATTTTGCTATATTACATATTTTATCTTTGGAATATTAGGTACTGAGGAACTCATTCTAATAAGACGTGTGCATATGCCTATATATAAACATTTATGTCTATATGTGTGAATATAAATATAGGACAAGATCTTGATAGCCTTCATCAAATGGAACAGAACATTACAGTACCCCTTCAAAAGTCAATGAGGCCATCTAGAGAGCTGTCTGTACAAAAGCAGCGATGGGAATCTGACTGGTTGGAGCCTGTAGTAAACAATCTGTCAAGTAATCTAAGACAGAACAAGAACAAAACAGAAATGCTATGTTCTAGAGGGTAACTACGCCAGAGCACCAGACCTATTGTTGCTCACCCAAAGGTTTTGTGGCTCCGTGACAGTGGGATGAACAAGCAAGTAGCATTTGCAGCTTATAAAACCATTCTTGCAGTGCAAGAGGGATAAAGAAAATTTTCCTTGCATAGAATAAACATTTTCATGTCGCCCTACTGTATCTGCTAATTACTTGTTTATGAGCACAAAGAAAATAATACCTCCAGCATGATACATGCCTTTAAAAACGTCCTCCCCCAAACCATTGCTTTTTTATCAAAGCAATGTTTCATGCAAATGCAATACAATCTCACATGGACAGATACCAGCAAACTGTGCCAACATCTGTAAAACAGACTATTACAATCATCCCAGTCTTCTTCCTACAGAACAAGATGGACAGTTTTAAAAAGGACTGATGGCAGTTGCTGTGCAAGCATAAGCACTAATATTCCACAATTTGTTTTTCTTTTTTTGCAGAAATAAAGTATGTACAACTGTAGACACTCACCCCTATTCCAGTCACATTGAGTGAACTGGATTGAGAGCTGTCTCATTTATATACTTGAATAATTCTGCACTTCAATGTGATAGACGTATTTTCCAGAGGACAAGGTTTCCCTTGTGGTGTGTTTTGTGGATTGTATTTGGGCTGGAATGCTTTCAGGTTTCTAAAGCAAGCATTTGCAGATACAAATTAAATGCAAGATCTACCCAAGAGAACAAACTGGAAAAGCTGTAGTGGATGTTTATTGCTTTGCAAAATCAGTCATTAACAGTCTTTAAGGAATCTAGAAGATATTTAGTTGAATTTTATTTTCCGAGCTTCACTTAGATAAGGGGAAAAGGAGGTGAGAGAAATTGCAGGAGGAGGAGGAGCTGATCTGTCTCAAGGTGGAGCTGTATCTTGTATTAAATGACATTGGCAGATTAAAGCTCTCTGGTGGGGAAGGGCTTAAAGGCTGAGTCAAAAGCCAAGAAGTCTCTTTATTTACGCCTACCTCCCAGCCCCTGGCAATCTGACTAATAACAAACTGAGCTAACAGGAAAGACTAGAAAGAACAGAGAGAACACAGGAGCAGCTTGCATCTAAAAATCTGACAAACCAAGTGATCAAGTCAAGCTCTGCTGAGCATCTTGTTTATTTACTGCATCCAAATGCTTGCAAACAGTTAACTATATGCAGAAAAGTCAGCCTAGCTGTGAAGTATGCTGTGAATTTTAATTGAGGAAAAAGGACAACTGCTTGCAGGATGGTCTGATGTGCACGGCTGCCTGGAAGATTTTTTCAGTTGAATGCTTTGTACTTTGTCTTCTGAACAAGGATTTTAACTTTATGGAGCTGTAGTATTACTAGAGCTTGCAGCAAAGTGAAACTTGGAAGAAAGTGTGCATTTTTCACTGGGAAAATTTACATTGCATTGAAGCAGCTGCTCCAACTGTGCATTGCTGAGTGTTTCAGGGTGTGTTACTGCTGTACAGGTAAGAAAGATTCCAGTTAGTTAATTCACTTAGCACATGAGAATTTAATTTCTCAGTACAAGTTGAATTTATTTTTCTTCATGACTTTGTATAACTTTTATATTAAAGCATGGCAATTTGTACTGTATTTTAAACAGTTTGCCTGGCACGTTTATTCAAACTGCTAACTGTGTAGAATGTGTGCATTAAGGGAACGCTGTTTTCGAATCCCTTGAGGGAAGAGAAATGGGTGTTTGTTTTTATTTCCTGAAGTGCAAGAGTGGTCTTAAATGCATCATCTGACTGTGATTTCCTTCAGAATTTAATAAACAATCCTGAAGGCTTTCAGAAATTCTTAGCTTGAGGCTTTGAAAATCTTCAGCATACATTTTTTAAATAGCTGAATTAAAACAAACTAACAAATAAAACCCAACAAATGAAACAAGATATTTCAATGTTGTAAAAACACATAAATTATTACTTATCAAGCATGTGATGTCTTTGCTGTAAGGTGACTACTTCTGAAAGTATTCAACTTTGCCTCATAGAAAAGACCATGACACTTTTTACTCTTTTAGAATTCCTACAGACCTTAGTTACAGTATGCAGTCAGCAGTGACTTAGATGAAAGCAGATGTTAAAAAAAAAAAACCAGCTTATGTTACCATGTAGAATTTTTTGAAAAACTTCACCACGTGGAATAAAAAAAGGTCAGCTTTGTCAAGAATTTTAAATTAAATTTTATTGTATTCTGAATTTTTTCAGTTAAAGGCTAATCATCTATTATTTGAAAGGAGTTTTTATTTTACAATAGTAACCCACTGAGAACTTCATTACATATTTCTGAGCATTTAGAAAAAGAAAAAAGCTGGGAAAGAGGAAAAAAGAATGCAACCTTCCTATTAATTTTTACTGTGTGTATATATGTGTGTGTGAGAGTTCTGGCTGCTCACAAAAGTATGACGATGATTAAAATGCGAATGTTTTCCAATTGGTTACAAATGTTGTTACTTTCATCTCTGAGAGAAGGGCTTTCATTTTTATAACCTAATTTCTCAAAATGCACTACAATGCAACATGCCTTTCAGATTATTATTTTTTTTCTTTTGATTTAATTTTGCTCAGGGACTTTATAAGTGCAGTTTGAATTTGATGCAGGTTGACGCTGGAATTTCTGATGAGAAAAGTGTACAGAAATAAAGTTGAATTAGTCATGCAGTTGTTTTGAAGCTGGCATCTGTGTCAAGAGTTTATATGTTTTTTACCTTAGGTCACTGGGAAGGGTAGTGATACACGTAAAGCAAAAATAAACCTCTAGCATAATATGATCCTGGAATTATTCTGCATACTTCAAAATAACATCTTGACATGTTGTGTCTTATCCAATACTTCTCAGGAAAACAGACTTAAAGGCATATATATTAAACATAGGCAACTGGAGTTCAGGGAGTGTTATATGAGACAGTAAAACCATTTGTTCTATTGAAACAAAGATAAAAGCTCGTTTTCAGGGACACTTTTTCTCACACTGTGAATTGCACTTACAACTTCTAAACTCATGCTTCTACTCCCACTTATCAGGAGCTACTAATGAAGAAAAACATAATTCACTGTGCACACATTAGCTGTTGTTCTTTCTGTATGTGTGTGTGTAATACTCATGCCACAGCATTTAAATGCCTGCATGTGTAAATCTTTGCAATCTGTTCTAAGGGAAGCCTTGAGAAGTGTAACCAAGTAACCAAGGTATATGATAATTAAAATATGGATTGATGAGATGCCAAATCATGTGGCCACACTAAAAGAATATTCATGCATGTAACTGAATTGATCCTCGTAAAAGGTTCTGATCTTTCAGTAATTAACACAACTGGTTGTGTAGTGATATTCTGTACTCAGTGTTTCAATAGCTTAGTTGGAAAGTCAACTTACCTTTATTAGATGGATTACTTAAGAATCCTGCTTAGATAGATTCCTTGAGAATCCTCAAATAAATATCACAGCCCATAAAAGTTACTGAATTATAAATCATCCATTCCATTTTAAGATTTTCAATTTTTTTTAATCTTTAGGATATATGTAAATATTTAATTAAAGATTATAAACATCAATTTCACTCTACCTCATATATCAAGAGATACTATTGTTCTTGCTAAATGGCAGCCTTGACAGAAAGAAACAGAGAATCTTTTAATGGAGTGCAGTACAAGTTAGTTCGAACCAATTATAAATGATTGTTTTAAACATCTAAATTTCATTTGTGACTCCATAGTTGTATTGTAATGATGCATTTACCAGGTGTTGCAAAGTTCAAGATCAGCTTGAAAGGTGATAATCATATTACATATCATATGGATGACACTGGTGATAATTTTTAATTCTAAAGCACAGTCAGTGCCATATACATTTCAGAAGTTTTGTGATAATTGATGATTATAAAAATCAGAAGGAGTCTAATATTAATCTCAACACAAGTTTGTCCTTGCTTACTTGTTTCTTCTGACATGTACTGCATTGTCAGTTCTCTCTTCTTTTTTCATTAATTGTGTATATAATTTTTTTTATGTGTATATTATATGAAAACGTTACACGACTGTGTTTTGGTCCCTCTTTCACTAAATAATTACAAACAACAATATATGCATTAAAATTTAAGTAAAGAAAAATAATTATTTTGTCTACTTCCTTTTCAATTTGTGGGTACAAGGATTGCAGAGGAAACACATTTTGATTTCCATACATAACGCAGAACCAAAGGGAAATTCCCTGTATCCTGACTGAATGGGCTTGTGTTCACAACACATTATTGAACCAAACCAAATCTTATTTCTTCTCATCAGCAGCTGGATAACATTAAGTTAAGCTTAGCAAGGTACTCTTAGAATTTGCAGTACTTTGGTGCCACAAAGCAATGATCCAAAATATTATATTAGTTTCTATATAAGTTGCTTGGAACAGTAACTTATTACTGCTGTCCACTGAAAGTCTGTATAGCATATAAATAAAGGCAACACACTCTTGATTATCTCCTCTTATGACTGTTTATTGATTCAGTACATTAAACTAAATATATGTTCTTATATTAGAAAATAATTCAATTGCTTTGCACAACATAATATTGTTTAAAAGATGGGGTAGCTCAATAACAAGCATTAGGAATACTTTTTCTCTCTCTTGCCCCAGGAAAAAACCCCACAACCCAAATCCTGTGAAATCATGACTCTATTACTTTTCCTTCTCCTTTTTTTTCTTTTTATGTTTTTTATTAGAATCTGCTGGACAAGATGAAGCTTTGGATTTTTATTCTATATTCAGTTGTGGTTGCATCTGATCCTTTCCAGTCACAACCCTCTTTTTCTTCAGCCAGAGGATCTTGTCAGAGTCTGTGTTCCTGTGAAGAAAAGGATGATACCATTATTATAAACTGTGACGAAAGAGGCATCAAGACAGTATCAGAAATAAATGTCCCACCATCACGGCCTTTCCATCTTAATCTGTTAAACAATGGCCTGAGTATGTTACACATGAATGATTTTGCTGGCCTTGTTAATGCTATCTCTCTACATCTTGGTTTTAACAATATTGCAGATATTGAGCCTGGGGCTTTCAACGGTCTCAGCCTTCTTAAACAACTTCATATCAATCACAATTCTTTAGAAACACTTAAAGAAGATACGTTTAATGGATTGGAAAATTTGGAGTTTCTTCAAGCAGACAACAATTTCATCACAGTGATTGAAGCAAGTGCCTTTAGCAAGCTCAACAGGCTTAAAGTGCTTATTTTGAATGATAACGCCATTGAGTCTCTTCCTCCAAACATATTTCGTTTTGTGCCATTGACCCATTTAGATCTGCGTGGAAACCAGTTACAGACACTGCCCTATGTTGGCTTTTTGGAACACATTGGTAGAATACTAGACCTTCAGCTGGAAGACAATAAATGGGTCTGTAACTGTGATTTGTTGCAGCTGAAGATATGGCTAGAAAACATGCCTCCTCAGTCAATAATAGGTGATGTTGTATGCAATAGTCCTTCAGTAATTAAAGGCAGCATCTTAAGCCGGTTGAAAAAAGAATCACTTTGTCCCACTCATCCTGTCAATGAACTTGAAGATCCTTCAGGGTCACTGCCCCTGGTTGTAACCACCTCTGTCAGTGATAGTCACCTATCGACTAAGGTGATTCCTCTTCTGAAAGCTCCTACTAAAGAACCAAGTTTAGTGCTTCACACTTCAAAGCCTACTACGTTTCCAGGAATCTCTTGTCCCGTCCCCTGTCACTGCACCAGCCATATGCTCTCAGGAGTTCTTATGCACTGTCAGGAGCGAAATATTGAAAGTCTGTCTGATTTAGGACCCCCTCCTCCAAATCCTAAAAAGCTTATTCTAGCTGGAAACATTATTCAGACATTACTGAAATCAGATCTGGTGGACTATACCAGCCTGGAAATGCTTCACCTGGGGAATAATCGCATTGAAATCCTTGAGGAAGGTTCCTTTATGAATCTGACTAGACTACAGAAATTATATCTCAATGGCAATCATCTTACAAAGTTAAGCCAGAATCTTTTTCTTGGCCTTCAGCACCTTGAGTACCTGTACCTTGAGTATAATGCCATCAAAGAAGTTTTGCCAGGGACATTTAATGCAATGCCAAAACTGAAAGTCCTCTACTTAAATAACAACCTTCTGCAGGCTTTGCCACCCCATATCTTTTCAGGTATTCCCCTCACTAGATTAAATCTGAAAACAAACCAATTTGCTCATTTGCCTGTGAGCAACGTCTTGGATGAGCTGGATATGTTGGTACAAATTGAACTTGAAGACAACCCTTGGGACTGTACCTGTGATTCAGTTGGGCTGCAAAAATGGATACAAAAACTGAGTAAGAATACCATGATGGGTGATATTTTTTGTAAATCTCCAGGGCATCTAGCAAAAAAGGAATTAAAATCCCTAAACAGTGAAGTCTTGTGTCCGGGTTTAATAAACAACCCTGCCCTACCAACTCATGCCAGTTTTGTAGTTGTGACAGCTTCTTCTCCTACTGCCAACACTGCAGACACCATCCTGCGGTCCCTTACAGATGCTGTCCCACTTTCTGTTCTAATATTAGGACTGCTCATTGTGTTTATAACTATTGTATTTTGCGCAGCAGGAATAGTTGTTCTTGTTCTGCATCGGCGACGAAGGTGCAAAAAGAAACAGGCGGATGAGCAAATGAGGGACAGTAGCCCGGTTCACCTGCAGTACAGCATGTACGGGCATAAGACAACACACCACACAACGGAGCGCCCAGCTGCAACTCTCTATGAGCAACGTATGGTTACCCCCATGGTTCAGGTCTACCGCAGCCCATCCTTCAGCCCCAAGCATACTGAGCAACAACAAGAGGAGGGAAGTGAGAAGGAAGCTAATGAGTCCAAATATCTTCGCCGAAGTCTTCTGGAAAGAGAGAACAGTTCACCGCTTACAGGTCCAAATGTCAAATATAAGGCTACAGATCAGTCTGCTGAATTTCTGTCTTTTCAGGATGCTAGCTGCTTGTATAGAAACATTCTTGAAAAAGAGAGAGAACTCCAGCAACTAGGGATCACAGAGTACCTAAGGAAAAATATTGTCCAGCTCCAGCCTGACATGGAAGTTCATTATCCTGGAGCACATGAAGAGCTGAAGCTAATGGAGACATTCATGTACTCCAGGCCAAGAAAGGTTTTTCTAGAACAAACTAAAAATGAGTATTTTGAACTCAAGGCTAACTTACATGCTGAGCCTGACTACCTGGAAGTCCTGGAGCAACAAACATGAAGTGATAATATTTTGGGCTGGGGGCGAATTTCTGTAATTCTATTTTAAGTTGGAACCATTGTAAATAAAAGTGCCTTATAATAACAGGTCAACAGTCAGAACTCAAGCACAGCAGTAATCCTAGCAAAGAAAAACTCAGGGATCACTGTGGGAAGCCATGGGATTGTGTGCTGGAAATATGTGTCATCCCAAATTAAACATGAATTTTGTGTGATTGAACTGTGGGAGGAAGATTGTTTATTGCAATATTCCTTATAACTTTAAAAAGGTGTGTATGGCATTCCATTCTGTACCCAATTTATGGAAAAATATTCATTACCCTTACTCTTTCTTTTTTTACCCCTCATTTAATTAGATTCCTTAAAAAAAAACCCAAAAAACCCAATACTTGTGTTTGTATTTATATGGCTAGAGTGTATTTGTTAGGTTAGTACATGCACTGCATACATGACCACTGTCTACAACTACACCTAAAATACTCTTATAATAAATATGAAAGGAGTTGAAATGTTTTCATACTAAATGTTAATTAAAAAGAAAAAAAGATAAAATATTTTTGTGTGTGCACCCAAAGCCTGCAAATATTTAAGTATTTTACACGGAACTTTGTCATGTGCATTCTGTATCATATGTGGAAGGAAAAATATGTAATTATGTTTACCCAACATCTTCAACAACGAAAAAGCAAGCCTTTTGCTACTTTCTCTGTCTGATAGCTTTACCTAAGTTTGGACAAACTTTTCTTGAGCTGCTGCTATAAAATATTGTGTGTCACTGGTGTTTCAACTCATAATCCTGGGCAATTTGAAAGGCTACTGAGAATCAGCTGTAAATATGTTACTGTGTTTAATAAGTTTGATTTTTTATATATATACACACATGTATATAAATAACTTCTGTGCTGGTTTAAATGTTCTTGGCGAAAATGAGTTTGATGTGTCTAGGAACTTCCAAGTGCAAATACAGGTCCTTTCCCACCCTACGCAAAAGCAACACTCAGACAGAATAGCTGCAACAATACACACATGAGGAAGAATAATAATATTTAGTTATTTGTACAAAAATATATTTTCTGAAATTAGAAGAAAATAAAGTGTTATGGGGAAAATAGGTTAAAAAACCATAGAACACTGCAGGTTTATTTTTGCAATGAATTCTTGCTAGATTTATATTTACTATTTATTCTGTATAATTTTGTATTTTTTTTCCCTCCAACTCACAAGAAAAGAAAAAGCTTATTCCTGGAGGCTTTTCAAGCTAATCAAGGAACTTTTCCCTATTAATGAAAAGGAAATAAAGATTTTTTTAAAATGTCTTTTTCTTAAAAGTCACTTTTTAAAGAAGGCAGCAACTTCTGCATGCCCAAGTTTAAAATTATTTGGGAATTAAACACAATGCTTCTCACTCTTTTCATGTGGACAGAAGCATCTTATCCTGAGTGGAGTAAGACCATTCAATCTCTGTGGATGACTGACATGGTGCCAAAAGAAAATTTCTGATCTGCATTTATCTTCCTCTAAGCAAATCTTTTCTAAACTGACTATGCATGATTCTTTTTTCTAATTCTCAGTTGTAAAGTGAAAGATCAGCTTTATTACTACATGTCTACATATGTATGCTAAATTTAGCATTGAAGTCTTTACTCAAAGTAAAAAGATATATTCTTTATTTCATATTACTGTTCATGTCTTACCTATTTGTATATACCGATGTGAGTTCTTCATATTCTTTGTACATAAGTTTCTAACAGACAAATTTCTTACACTACAAACGGAAGTCAGATTCTCAGTTTTTTTGAATTTGCAAGAGATAACAACTTTTATGGTGCTATACTAATTTCTGCAACTTGAAGATCTGGCCACATGTTGTCTCTGTTAACAAATCAACTTTCTTATTATTTTTGAGGTATCCTCTGTTTGTTATGGAGGTCAAACCTGTTGGTTTACAAAAATCAAAATTTCAGTTATTAGAGAATAAGTATTATTTCCTCTTTCTATATATGAGAATAAGTTATTCAGAAAGCCTATCTATTTTGCAGGATTAAGAAGAGTAAATGCAGTGACAACATATTTGTTTCATTGTTATCTCTATTCTGGATAAGTAAAGACAATGCTAAGTATTACTTGTGCGGGTATGGGTGAGACAAGGGAAAATGCAGCTACAATAACTTTGCATTAACTTAGTTGTTTAGTATTATTTTAGATGTACTTGAATTTTCAAGACATGTGAATGGGCTTCACAGACCTGCCATAGAACCTATGGAAATCTGTATCTGGATCTGGAGGAGCAGCTGGAGCCCAGGTGGGATGGCTTAGAGCATCAAAATGACACTAGATGTCTCTATTTAAGTAAATTACTTTCACAGAGGGAAAAAATTCCAAGTAAATGTATTCTTTTGAATAATTAGGATAGAATGAAAAAATGAATTTATTCAATGGTAGTAATGCTAGAAAGCCTTGAATTCTGAATCAGACCCATTAAATTGTACTTTTTCAAATTCTCAGAGAGCTCAAATTAGTGTAGAGGAAAAAAATCAGAATAAAAATATAAATGCTACTTGATAACAGAGTTTATTTTTTCAGTGTCTTTCATTTCAGTAGTTATTTCCAAACAAAGAATGGGTGCAAAAATAACACCCTGCAATTGGCAAGATGCAGGGAAATGATGATTCAAGCCCTGAGGCTTAGATTTAAGAGAAATAGCTTCAGACTAAAGACAATTGCCACATGCACAGATGTCACTTTGCTTAGCTGCTAACAGTTACTTGGCAGAATGTTGAGGACAACTGTGTGGCAAAACATTCTTCTTTGTTGCAGTCTCAAAGCATCAGAAAGAAGAGTGAGCTAAATTAATGTCAAAGCAAGTCAGTTACACAGCTGTATCAGAGCATTGCTCAGCAGGATTAAAGAGACCTTTACCGTTTAGTTTTCCTTCAGCAGGGAATTTCATGTCTTTCATCACATAAGGGCAAATGTGCTCTGTGGCAGTCTGTAACACCACAAGTGGTTTGGCAGTATCCAGGAGTCACTAGAATGTGGCTCTCTGTCCACTTTCCAACCATCAGTCCCAACAAGACTGCCATGTAATGAGAGTTTGTATAATGAGGAGAGAGGAGTCTGCCTATAGCCTTACATTCATACAGTGCTTTTTCTGGCTATGAGGAAATTTTATATTGCAATAACAAAAAAGGACAAAAATTTGACCTAATATGATTATACTTCAGTAGAAGAAAATCAGTATCTGCTGACAAAAATAAATTATGGTATAAGAAAGGCATCATATAAGAAAGAGGGATGGAATATCTCTTTCTGAAAGTTCCTTGGAACTTTTTCATTATAACAATTGGAAATGTGTCTGTAATATTACTAATGTTTGCAGAAAGTTGGGAAGGGTATTCAGAACTTTCCTTTTCAAAACCATTCTCATATTTTATTTTATTTTTTCCCAGTGACAGGCACAGTTAAGTAGTTTGATACATTTTACTTAGATAGAATAATGGAGGTTGGAAGGCAAAGCATGTTTGACAGTCTGCAACAAAGTGGATCCATTTCTCTCCTGTCAACATGATAGTTTAATTGAGTGTGAGAACAGTGCTTCGTCAAGCACACTACTGTAAGTGGCAGCTATGTTATTGTTGCTAGGGCACCTCGAGGTAACCAATACTACCATTTTTTGCCTCACATTTCAGTGAAGAAAATATATTAAGTAACACTACAGACCTGTTTCCTAAATAAACGTATTAAAACAATTTATTGCACTTCCTTATTTTAAGCTGTTCTTGTCAAATTCATAAAAGACAAATGCATTTCTCTTTCTTTTTCTTCCCACTACAGGTAATTTTCACACAGTTTTAGTACTGACAGTTGATTATATTACCTACAAGTGATGCCTCTCCAAGCTTCTGAACAGAAATAAACCCCAACACCACGCCCCAAAATCCCTATTCAGCAAAACCTCTAAATTCACACATAAATTAGGGTATTTGCCTATTCAGAAATGGTCTAATATTTTTACATATATTTATCTATTAGAATGACAGATCAACCTTTCTGTAACTATATTCTAGTTCATACTTATTGGCAGTAATGTGTCAAACCTAGCAGATTCGAAACCAAAACCTTTTAACACACAGTCATTGTTTCTCTGATTGCAATTTGAGGGTCAGGTTTTGGCTCTCTTTGCATGACCAAAATGTTCCTTGTTTGACACCAAATAGAAGATGTATGCCATGTTCCATTTACTTACACAGAGATTACTAGTTTTATACTATGTTAAACTGAAAAAAATAAGTTTGACCAGGAAGGGAAACCATCTTCAAAAGTTCAGTTTCTGGTGTGTTAATAAAAAAGGTTATTTACCACAAATAAGACATTATTTCACAGGATAAAGTAATAGTGGCAAGGGGAAAATGAAGACAGAATTTCAAAATCATCATCAGAAGGGATTCTGGATTATCATTCTGAGGATGCCATTTTCTACAGCAATATACTTTATCAGCTGCACCAAAAATCTGCAAGTTTCATGTAGATTTACTGAAATCATCATGAGATAAAAAAACCCAACCAAACCCTTGCCTTAATTCAAAAGATCAGCTGAGAAATTTTGTAAGACTGACACATTTGCCTTCTCCTGCGCTCCCTAACACAGAACACCTGCATTTCCATTAATGAACTTCAGGCTCAGCCATAGACAGCCCTCTGACATTAGAATCTACTGTTGCAATTGAAATTACTCCTCGGAGAAGTTTTGCAGTGTGTATATTGCCTTCAGTAGTCTGTTCCTCTGAGACTTGATGATTGGTGCACCCTCTGGGATGTAAGACAGGAAAGATGATCCTGTATTACAAGTCAAAACAGTGTCCCTTTTTTTTATTTTCTGAAGCTTATGTTATTGTTGATGTTTGAGGAGCTGGAATCTAATGTTTCTGTTCCTCAAAACACAAGTGAACTGTAGCCGGAATCAATATGGGGAAGATAATTGCCATACTGAGAAGATAAAGCATGGTGTTTTCTTTCTTGCACATCTCCTAAGAGCCAGCTTTGTTTTTTTGACACAACAGAACAAATTCTAAACAGCCACAGTCTAATGGAAAGCAGCTAACCTTGAGGAATAAAATAAAAGGCCAGATGCTGTTCGGCTCTATGAAAGCAGGATGTGATGAAGAATTTTTTATGTTATTTATTCAGCTTCATCAAGATGGAGTGCAAGTACATATGCACAGCACATTTCATAAAATAGTTACCAAAGTTTCATGTTCTAAGACATTAACTTCAAAACATTCACAGTATGTTTCATCTATTGTTACTGGCAGGACTACTTTTGTTCAATTATTACCTTTAGTTTATGCTTTGGAATGGTTGAGTACAGAAAAGGAGGAGAAATATTTCAAGGAGAAATGTTATTTATTGTAGCTTCAGCTGTTTGCTTTTGTAGAACACTTCATCCAGACTATTTAATTTTCGGATGATTTTTTTACAAGTTAAGAATTTTAAAAATTCTTCCAGTTGTGATTATTTACCAAAAGAACTACAGAAGAGTACATAATTAATTTTTCAAATAGAAAGAAGTCTGAAACCTTTTATATATGAAGAAATCCTATGGAATGCTAGCATAAACTTGCATTTTGAAATAAACTATGACATTAATTTTATCAGTTCAAAAAGTTACCACTATTTTTAGTTTCAAATTAAGAAGCATCCCAGCATTTTTGTATTTTTCAAAATCCTAAGCCAACATAACACTTTCATGATGACATATATTTGGGTTAAATACATATTAAATGGTTCCATTCTAAGACTTATCAACAAAAATAATACTTTCAAATATAATCTGCTACTTCCTCTCAGTTTTCCCTGCTCAAACTGTGTATTGTGAAAAAAACCCAAAACAAACCCAAAACAAAACCAAAAAAAAAGCATATTTATTGGGCAAGGAGACCAAACAAGATGAATTCTTTTGTATCTTTGTTATAAACCCTATTTGGGGAGTAGAATATTATGGCTTCCCATCCCTGTGGCACAGTATGTTCATACAGTTCATATGACACATAAAACAAAAAGGTTTGGCCTAACTAGTAGTCTATGCAATCATGTTCTTTTTAAGTGGAAGGTTTTTGCCACTGCACTTTTAAAAAGAGCTTGTGTGCCAAATATCCTTTGAATATATCTGCTAGATCAGACCCCAGAGATATATGAAATTTTTATGAAACTTAATAAGATGCAAGGCTACAGGCTGCCGATTCTGGGCTAGTTTATAGCAATCCAGACACCCTTGATTTTTGGGATGGAGGACAGCAAGAAACCCCTGTCATGTTTTACAGAGGAAAGGTTCTTGAGCAACAGTTAAAGACAGATTATTTCTTTCGTTCTGCCCAAGGTGTTCAGTGTTCCACAGCATTGTATCATATGACTTAAGGCTGAATGTAAAACATTACTAAATCAAAAATGTAGAATTTAGATACCACTGTTCACAAAAGGTAAGTATTTCCATGAGTTAATAAAGAAATGAAGATTAAGATCTGGAGATTTTAACTGCCTCATGTGTTACACAGGTGTCTGTAAGTAATATATTACCGCTGGAGAGATGGATGGAAGGTGGCATTTCTATCTATTGACCACTGATGTATTCAGATTTCCTGAAGGGAAATGTTGTGCTGAGGATAACTATCTTCATGCTGCCATACATGATATTATGAGGGCTGAATCATGTTCTATAGATTCTAAAGTAATTGTTTATTATAGGCTCTAAGGACTGAAATGTCATCTGAATTCGGACTTCTTGCAGGCTCAGATTCCATGACTTTTTATTCATTAAAAAAGACTACAGAATATACAGAAGCTTTATTATTTTCTATATGAAAGCAATCTTGTAAAGGAAATAATAGCCCCTGATTTTTTGATTAATGTCTTGATTCAAGGTCCATTAAAGCTAAGGAGTTATATATTTTTGGATATGGACTTATGCAACAGTATCTTTAAAATCTATGGTTTTGTCTGCACAGATATATATAGAAAAAAGTACTTGCAGGTGCGTTAGGTGTTGTTGCACCGAGTAGTTTTCCAGACATCGTGAGCTGGAGGTGGTCAAGACCAGTGAATTTTCTTAACTGTAAGACTTGACCATACCTTAACAAAAGTACATCACAAAAACTATTCCAAAGATTCCCATGACACGGTCTCCTGAAAAAGTGAAAGGCTTGTATCTGTTTTTTCCTCTCATTTTTTATGACAGCTAAGTATGTTAAGAAGATCATAATGTAGATTGTAAAAGTAGATATGAATCAGTCAGTCAGTCATGGCTAGGCTTTGCGAATGAAGATTTGGGGAGGGCTCTACCCACGTTTGTTACAAGCAGGCTGGTGGCTAAAAAGGCCAAAACAAGATAGGCATGTCCGGTTGCAAAAGGCACAGCAGAAAGACTCCTTAGATGGTATATTCTGCAAGACACGATTCTTTCTGTGTTGTCTTTTCTCCTCAAGAGTGATCCTGTGTGCTTTCTCAAAGGCAGCAGCAGTGTTATAGATAGTCTGTCTCCAGGCCTCCCGATTGGAGGCCAGAGTAGACCAGTTGTGATGATCAATATGGACAAAGTTGAGATGTATCTTTTCTTCGGGGCTCCTCTCTTGCGGCAGCTAGTGGCAAGTTCATCATAAAGCAAGATCTTAGGGATGAAGTGGTCCTTCATCCTTGAGACGTGTCCTGCCCAATGCAGCTGTGTTCTCAGCAACATGGCCTCAATACTTGTGATTGCTGCTTGTTCTAGAACAGATGAGTTAGTCACATAATCTGACCAGTGGATGTTTAAGATTGTACGGAGGCAGCATTGATGGAAACATTCTAGGAGTCACAGGTGGTGGTGGTAGATGACCCATGATTCAGATCCATATAAGAGAGTAGACAGCACTATGTCTCTATTAAACACTGATCTTTGTACTTTTCTTCAAGTGTTTATTTTGCCAAACTTTTTTATGAAGCTTTCCGAAAGCACTATATGCCTTTGCTAACCTGTTATCTATCTCTCCGTCAATCTTACCATCTGAGGAGATGAGGCTACCTAGGTAATTAAACTGTTGGACTGATTTGAGCTCTGATTCACCAATGGTGATATGGGGATGATGGAAGACTTCCTGAGGTGCCAGTTGATAGACAACTTCTGTCTTCTTTAAGCTGACTTCCAGCCCAAAGAGCTCAGCAGCATCCGCGAAGCAGGATGTTAAACGCTGCAGAGCTGCTTCTGTGTGGGCGACAAGGGCAGCATCATCAGCTCCTGGACAAGATGGTTTAAGGTCTTAGTATGGGCCTTCAGTCGCCTGAGGTTGAAAAGGCTTCCATCAGTACGATATCGAATGTAGATACCATCCTGATCCTTGAGGTTTGCCTTGGCTCTTTGGAGTATCATTCTGAAAAAGATTGTGAATAGGGTTGGTGCAAGAATGCAGCCTTGTTTCACACCCTTAGTTATTAGAAAGGGCTCAGAAAGTGCATCACCATAACTGACTTGACCGTGTTGATCCTCGTATAGTGACATGATCATTTTAAGGAA
Source organism: Lepidothrix coronata (assembly GCF_001604755.1). Classification (NCBI taxonomy): domain Eukaryota; kingdom Metazoa; phylum Chordata; class Aves; order Passeriformes; family Pipridae; genus Lepidothrix; species Lepidothrix coronata. The sequence continues at coordinate 1,983,128 of NW_016690261.1, forward strand.
CTTGGGGAGACAACCTAAGCATTCCAAAATGTGACATAGACCTTTTCTGCTCACAGTATCGAAAGCCCTGGTGAGGTCAACAAAGGTTACATAGAGACCTTTGTTCTGTTCCCCACACTTCTCTTGCAGTTGTCTGAGAACAAACACCATGTCTGTGGTACTCCTGTTGACTCTGAAACCACATTGGCTTTCAGGTAGAATTCCTTCTTCTGTAGCGGGTATTAGTCTGTTCAAGAATATTCTTGCCAGGATTTTGCCAGCAATGGAGAGCAGAGTAATACCATGGTAATTTGAACAGTCTGATTTAATTCCTTTCTTCCTGTATAAGGTGATGATGACTGCATCACAAAGGTCTGAAGGTAGTTCACCTAGTTCCCAACAGCACATCACGAACTCGTGAAATTTAGCATGGAGTGCAAGGCCCCCATGTTTCCAGACTTCAGGTGGAATTCCATCAACCCCAGCTGCCTTGCCGATTTTCATCTGCTGAATGGCTTTAAGGGTGTCTCCTAGAGTGGGGGCGGTATCCAATTCATACTTCACGGGTTGTTGTGTGATGGACTGAATAGCTGAGTCTTGGACTACATGGCTAGTACTGAAAAGGGTCTGAAAGTGTTCAGACCAACGATTGAGAATGGAGGTTTTATCTGTCAGAAGCATTTGACCATCAGCGCTGAGTAGAGGACTTTGGGTTTGGTAGGTAGGCCCGTATGCTGTTTTCAGGGCTTCATAGAATCCTCTGTGATCTCCTGTGTCTGCGCATAATTGTGTTTTTTCAGCTAGACTGATCCACCATTTGTTCAATATGTCATGGAGTTTCTGTTGGAGCTTGCTGCATGTAAGGCGAAAGGTTGTTTTTCTTACGTGACAGGATGGCAGTGCAAGGTGTACCTGTCATGTAAGATATGAATAATAAACACCTAAAAGACATTTGGATAATAAGAAAACATTCTTCACTATGAGAGGTAGTGCAGCACTGAGATACAGTGTCTAAAGTATCTGTGGAAACTCAACTGTCAAGAGATTTTAAGGTCTTTGTTGTACATAGTCATAGCTGGTTTAGAGAAAGCAAAAGTTCTTGAAATAGAAGGCTGGATTAGACAGCCTCCAGAGGTCCCTTCCAAGCAAAAGATATACGGTTCTAATATAATTCTGCAAAACATTTTTTAGGGCAAAGTAGTCTATAGTCTTTCTCTTCTATACACTACCCTCCTGAATATGAAATTAAGGAAAAAGGCAATACTCACCAAATAAATTAAATTAAAGCTTTTCAGCTAACTTGTGTAAGATACAGAGATGCATTAACATGAATGCCTCATCAAATTAAACATTGCTTCTCTGATGATGGTCAAATGGTGATGGTGAACTGTGGTTGCCTAAGTTTATTATTAAAATAATTTTTTGTACATAACAGATGATTTCAAATTTCTAAATAAAATGCTGAAACTATCTGAGACTCTTGAAGAGTGACACATTTCTGTACTAGTTGAATTAATTAAACTTGTTAATTGCTGGTGTAATTCTTCATACATTTCTAAGGTAACAATAATCTTAGTTTTCAAAAGATCTTCCAGGTTTTAACAGTACTTACCTAACATATTCAATTTGTCAGAAGGCCAAATTGTTATGCAGTATATGAGTAATGTGCATTTCAAACTAAAAATATTTTTACATAAAATTTTACTTTGAATCTTTTGAATTATGAAGCAGTGCTTGAAACAAGGTGTTTCTCCAAATGTAACTGATTTTGTCAGGTCAGAATCTATTTGATACAAACAGATTTTGACTGTTAAAAATCTTCTACAAAAAAGTACCATTTAAAATCACATACCTAAAAAACAACTGCTTTTTCAGTTTGTTTGCTGTATTCTCTGAGTGGTATTCAAAGTGCACTCAACATTTACTGTTTCCTCAGCTTAATTTGTCACTTAAGTAGGATCAGATTTGCAACTGTATCAGTGAAATGTTAGAACAATATGAAATTTCTAGTTTTTGATGATTAAAGAAAGCATACCTTTTTCCAATAAGGGCATAATCACAAATGTGTTTATTAGTACTTTATTACACATTGATTGTCATCATATCAATTGTTTGCCTTAGATATTACCATCTTCTTTTTGGTCATGAACCACTGTAGGTAATACTTTCATTTCCCCATCAAAAATCGAAGAATAACAATCCTTTAAGAAAGATGACTATTAGAAAAACATATTAATTCCTTTCCATATGATGCAAGTATTCAATGGGGCTACTTAAAAAAACACATTTATCTACACGTATTTTTTCAAATGAAAATCTCTTCTGCTTAAATTGAATTTGGATTATCTCAGAAAATAGGCCTCTTTTCTTCAACTTTGAAGTCCTATGTTTTCTTAGAGTGTGTTGTTAAGAAAAGGAAGATATGGACCATATTAATGCTGAACAGTGGAAAGAATATCAGACCTCTCTTTGGTATAAGTACAGTGCTTCATGTTAATTAGTAATCAACTGTTTCAAAATCCTTGTATAATACATCATCTGTTACCTGAAAGCAGATGCTTCCTACAGATTTAGAGCAAAAATGCATGCAACCCTATAGAAATTGTTAGAGGTGAGCCTATGATTTTATTCTATTTTTATTCCTCTTGAAAAAGTGGAATTTATATCTTCATAAAGATATAAATATTCCATTATATCTTTAAAATTTTCCATCTAACTTGGTTGCTGAAAGGCCTCTGCACACAAAAATAATAGGAGTATGAGAAATACGGACTGCAAGATGGCAGTGTATTATGGAAGTTCTGATACAAGTTTCAGTATCTGTTACAGAATAAATTTCGTCAGGTAAAATTAAATGGAATGTTTTTTTCAGGAATTATATACTTTTTTATTTCTTAAATCTCGTATCTGTTTATGAACAATTTTTAATAAATATTTTGTTATTCTACTTTCTGTTTTGATACAAGCTTAAACAAACCTGAAGTTCAGGCTGTTTTATTTGACCAATTGTGTGTAAAATACAACTTATTCGTGTAGCATACTAAGATTATCAGTTCTCATGAACTTAATATAAGAATACAAATTTCTAGATTTGGGTGCCAGATTCTTAAAATGCATGCCTCACTAGGATCTCTCATTCCAAATGACTGCCCGCCCTGCGAGCCTCTGAGGTAATTCCCTTAAAACTAGTGGAGAGAAGAATTAATGTGTAAATGAAAAGATGGTAACTACTAAGAAACGTCTTTTTTTTTTGCTACAATTATATTTAGGAAAAGTCATCTTATGTGTGAGATTTTGTATTTTTTGTTCAGTTTTTGAATTTTTTACTGTTTTATTTTTTCCTTTCTTTTCTCCTTTTTAAGTATCTAAGTCATAAAAAACTATATAATTTTCCTTGACATGCAGGAATAAGTATAATTTTTTTTTACGACCAACTACTGTGGAGCAAAAGAGGATGCTTCTTCCTGTGTTAAAGTTTCATAATTATTTCTTCTTTTCCATTCAAACATCATCATCTGACTAAATCTTCAGCTTTACCTGTGAGACTTTTCTTAAAGAAAATTCTTTTTCCTGTTTCGACCAACAAAACAGGAACAAAAATTTGAGAGGAAAAAACAACTGCAGAGGTTTGTGTGTTTTTCTACCTATTTACCTATTAATCTTTCTTAAACCGTGGGTGTAATGATGGATCAGTTTTTCCACACCACAGTTGTCAATCATTCGTATTAAACATGCATTGGAATACACAAGTTGACTGGCCCATCAACAGATTAAGCTTCAAATTCAGGAAGTTCAATAAGGAATTCCATCTTTGGTAACAGAATTGAATTGTTTTAATAAAAGAAACATGACATATTAAATATTTTCTTCATGGTTTGTAGTGTGTATTAGGTGTATTATCAAAGATGAAATCCTAGCACTACCTAAAATTATTACAGAGTCCAATGTACCCTCACTAAATCTAGAGAGCTATGGCCCCTCTGACTACTGATGTTAGGATCTCTACTTGTTTTGACAATAAAGCTGCATTATTAGCAAGGGCTTTCTGTATTATATAATTTAGACCTTTGGACAATTAAAACATTAATTGAAATAACAATGCTTTCTCAGCTAAGTGCTTATGATGTGCTCCATTTTGCCTATAACAAAATTTGAGTAGACACTGAAAAAACTTTCTGGTGAAAAAGACAGCCAGGTATGGCATCAATAGAATTGAGAGATACATAAAATGCAGAAATAAAACATAAGTCTTAAGCACTGAGATAGTATGTTCATAGTCATATTCAGCACCATTTTCATTCAAGGAGCACAATTCATAATAAACGTTCTGAATGAACATTAGTCCATAAGTCATACAGATTTTTCTTTTGCATTTGCATTTATTACTTCATTTAGTTTAAAATGTGGGGTTTCTATGGTGGAATTTCTTTATGAACCAGAGTTTAAAGGTTTCCAATTTTCTTTCCAGAGCAAGAATATTTTCCGTATTATACATTCTGCTTTTTAAGTTATTGAGATGATTTTTTAAGAAATAAAAAGCCTGTATTTCCCTATAATTTATACTGTTTATCTAGATTTGCTCCTAGAACCTTCTTTTCCAAACAAGACTGCATCTTGTGTTATTCTAATCAAAAGATGCTTATCTCCACACATATAGGTAGGAGTATAGTGGAAACAAAGGTAATCCTTCCAAGTGGAGGCTGTAAAATGGTTAAATCACAAGAAAGAAAAAAAATACCTAAGGGATCTCTGTTCTGGAAATTTAAACTTCTAAGTGGGGTAAGTTTAAAAAAAAAAAAAAATTAAATAGGGTACAGAACATGAGAAAGTGCAGGACCAGGGCCTAACATTTTTTTATATAAAGGAAGTATTAAAGATTTGCTATCCCTGAAGTAGTCACTGAGAGTTTAAGTAGTAAATTTAATAAATTTCCATAACTATTAATATTTTTCTCTAACAGTAGTCATGTTCTTATTCATACTGCCAAAGGCATTGGAGAGATTGGATAGCCATCTAATTAAATAAGTATTTTATCAAAGACTGACTTTATGTAAAATGGATTTTTTAATATATATGGAATAAAAAAGTCCCTGAAATGATAGCATGAGTCCTTTTTTACCTTTACTTCTGTATACTGATTGCATCCACATGAAAACTAGCTAAAATGACCAAAACTGCAAAAACACTACTCATTCACTTTTCTAAATGTCTCCAGAGAGATTTCCTTATAGCCTATAGCAAATAGATTTCTGTCAGTCTTATTCGCTTACTGTGAGATCTAATAGGCAAATGACATTTTCTCTGGCTTCTCAAAAACATCCCATTGTAAGGTTTTAATTCAGGGTTCTAATAACAAGAATTTAACTCAGTCTTCCAGAGAGAGCTGTGTCAGCTGTGCAGTTTCAGTGAAAAAACTGTAGTTTCATAGTCTTCGGGAGTCATAAGTCATTTTACTACACAAAGGTATATTTGTAGACTGAAAATTAAATTTAACAGTTTAACTCTAGGATATGTTTGCTTATTTATTTCAGTAAAAAATTCAGTAATTCCCAAACTTCACTCTTTGATGGTGTTAATCTTTATGTTCATATTTGCCCATATATATTTGCACTTAACAAATTATTTGTGTAACCAGCCATTTACAGATGTGAAAGAGAACGAGGTTCATATTCCATTATAGAGTCTGGATTCTTCAGCAATAAATCACAGGTCTTTTTCACCTTAGTTACAGAAAGCTTAACATTGGACAAAGCAGATGTACAGTGCTGAACAATTTCTCTGAGTGTGGTCACATTTACTCTCTAATAACAATGAATAAAATATTTTTGCTGTTTAGTTACTGATTTGAAGGGAAAAACAATGAGATGTTTGAAAGAAATAAAAGATCATGGTCAAAAAATCATGGTCTAACATGCATATGTGCATACATAAAATATGCATGGTCTAAGGTAAGCATATATGGATGCAGAAGCACGTATACATGCATATAAGTTACATATAAATAAAAAATCTTTGGACCCCCTTGGTAAATTATTAGAGTGAACTGATCATTATTAAAGACAGCTACTTTTTCAAAGAAAACAGATGTGCAACAAATAGCAATATTTCCTGTTTATTCAAAACCAGAAAGGGCTCAGATTTGTCAGGTTTGTGCACCATACTTAAAGAATGATTTATAACAGCTGGAAAAAGACAAGAGAATGTCAAAAAGTTACCAGTATCTAGAGAATATGATTCCTATGCAAAGATTGAATGAACTGGAACTGTTCATCCTAACAAAAAACACAGAAGAAGCAAGATGACAATCTTTTTAAAACCTTAAATTATTGTATAAAGGGGAAAGGAATACTTTCTAAGATACAAAAAGAATAATGGCCTTTTGGGGGAAAAATTAGGTTAGATGCAGCTAAAAAAACCCCTCATGAAACTTTATAATAAAGGTAGCAGAGCATTTAAGTACACAGTCTGAGCTTCTGTTAAATCTCTTTTACAAGTGTCTTTAAATGTAGGTGGACAATCATCTGTCAAGAGTATTTTGGGTACAATTAATCCATAGTTGGAGCAGGAACTTCACTTTAGGTTGAAGATTCTAAGGTCAATAGTGAGATTTTTTTTATATAAATAATCATTGCTGCCATTTTAAGACACACAGGACCAGGAAAAAAAAAAAAGGTAAGTCCTTTTTTTCTTATAGTCATTGTGACTAAACCTATGTATATAATATAATTTAAATTTTATATTCTGGAGAGAGAGACAAAGTATCATGGGTCAAGTATTATAAATCATAGAATCATTGAATGGTTTGGGTTGGAAGGGAAATTAAAGATCAGTTAGCTCCAATCTCCCTGTCATGAGCAGGGACACCTTTCACTAGAGCAGGTTGCTCAAAGCTCTGGCCTTGAACACCTCCAGGGGTGGGACAGAACTTCACTGGGCAAACTGTTTCAGTGTTTCACTGTGCCCACAGTACAGAATTTTTTGGTAATACCTAATCTAAACCTACTCTCTTTCCATTTGAATCTATCCCCCCTTGTCCTGTGACTACAAGGTCTTGTAAAAAGTCCCTCTCAAGATTTCTTTTCCAGATTGAGTAAACCCAATTCTCTCAGCTTTGATCCATAGGAAAAAAAAAAAAAAGATGTTACATTGTTATCACTATTGTTGGAGGAGAAAATTCACATCTTTTTCATGGGAGTAGACTTTTAACCGACAACTCGGCATTATTGATGCTTTAAACCACTTCCACAAGCAGGAGACAAAATTAAGTAGAGGGTGTATTTTATTCCATTTAACAGTGGATTTGCATGGAGTTGTTAAACTAGAGTGTTGTTCACAGTGTTCAGTGCTTGCTGTGGTATTTTTTTAACATTCAGAATATCCCCTGACAAATAAGAAGTTGGAGCTATAACTTGTGCTGCATAGAAACATGTACATGTACATAGAAACATGTTTGCACTATAATTAGTGTCTCTTCTTTATTTAAAAATGCTCCTGCTCCAGAATTTCTGTCTTTTCATTTATAATGACATTGCCTTTATCCACCACTACTCAGAGGAGCACTGATTACTTGTCAGGTCAGCAATCGTGTTAATTTGTGCTTCATGAAGAATTCATTGAAAAAATCAATTATAGAAGTGGAAATATCAAGAGTAAATACAAAAAAGTCTAAATCCATTAAAGAAGTAAATGAAATTTCTTTGTTTGAGGACTTTGTGAGTACTGGGAATTATGTTTTGGGCATGTAAAGTTTTGTTTGTTTTTTTTTACTTCAGTCATAGTCATTACCTGATTGTTTTGAAAAAATTATAGAAACCAAAACTTTCAATCTCAAATAGTTCCATATTCATTTTTCTGACACTGAGTTTATAAAGTGTCAGAAAACTGAGTTTATAAAGTTTGTGGTATTTGACTTTAACCATTGGACACTTGTGCCATCATATTAAGAGTTTTCCTGGAAATTTACGTTTTTGTAAATTGTTGGGTTTCTCCTGGTAAATATAAAGAAAGAGTTTATCACCATTAAGGATGCTTGGACTTTTTGTCCTTAACACATTCTTTTCCTTTGAAAGGAAATATATTTAAAGTGATGGATGCTACAGGTTATGTATTCAGTTTAGAATAAATTTTGTGATAATCAGCATTATTTTTCCCAAAAGGAAAACTTTCATACAGAGCATATTTATTGGGATGGAAATATAAAGCTTTGATGTAAGCTTCTTTAGAAAGTGAAAAAGAAGCTAAACCAGACATGGTGGTTTGTACAGACTGTGTGTTTCCAAATCTTTTTGACATGCTGTCCAGAAGAATCAACCAGACTAGCAAGGGGTTTGAAAGGAGACTTCCTAAGTGATTTTAAAAAGTAATACAGTTTCTTAATTCATCAACTGTTATTAAATTAGTGTGCTCCCTTAACTGTCACCTCCAGTTTCATTCAAACACAATTCTACAGTTATGTCTAACCCCAGGGCACGTATTCACAAAACCATTTAAAACACTTTTTTTTTTTGCAGATGTTCTCTGTGTATTGTTCCACACTACAATTTCTTTGTAATGATTGCAGAACAGCAGTACTCTTAAGACAATATTTAATAGCATACGTCATGTCTTCAGCTTAGGAATCATCCAGTGTATCAAATAGATGGATGTCTTTCTCCTTCAAAATAAGTGCTGTTGCAGAAACCTTTCCTCTGAAGGAAAATGAGTGAGCACATTTAGTGAAATTTGTGTGTGTGTGTAAAATGTGTAAAATATGCACAAGTGTTCACATGTACATCCATGTACTTCCACACACTGTTTTGTCCCTGATGTCTTTTTTTAAAAAAAAAACAAATCTATAACAGTTTCCACCCCTGTTCTTCAGGTCACATCTGAAGGCCCATTTTCCATTATGCTTCAAAAAGTTTTTAAACCTGTCACTTTTATTTGTGAATGAGGTTCAAAAAGACCAAGTGCAAGATGCAAGGTGCATCTGAGTCGGGACAACCCTTGGTATCAATACAGGCTTGAGGCTGAAGAACTGGGAGCAGCCCTCCCAAGAATGATTTGGTAATGCTGGTGAATGAAAATTAGACATGCATTCACAGCCCAGAAAGCTACATCAAGACGACCATGGCCAGCAAGTCAACAGAGAGGATTCTCCTCCTCTACTCTGCTCTTGGATGACACCTCCTGGAGTACTGCATCCAGCTCTGGGATCCTCAGCACAGGAAAGATGTGGACCTGTTGGAATGGGTCTAGAGGAGAGCAACAGAAGTGATCAGATGGTTGGAGCACCTCTCCTATGAGGAAAGACTGAGAGAGTTTGGGTAGATCAGCCTGGAGAAGAGAACACTCCAGGAAGACCTTATTGTGGCCTTCCAATACTTAAAGGGTGCTTGTAAAAAGATGGGGATGAATCTCTCAGCAACAAGACCTGTTGAGATAGGACAATGGGTTTAAATTAAAAGAGGGTAGCTTTAGACTAGGTACAAGGAGAAATTTTTTTTTTTTTCAATGAGGTTGGTGAAACACTGAAACAGAGTGTCCCATCTCTGGAAACATTCAGTTAGGTTGGACAGGGCTCTGAGAAACCTAATCTAGTTGAAGATATCCCTGCTTATTACAGGAGGGTTGAACTAAAGGTCCTTTAAGGTCCCTTCCACCCCATACTATTCTATGATTCTGTGATCTTGAGAACTATACTAGTTTTGTGACATAAGTTTCACAACAAATAGTAAAAATTTTCTGGTAGATGATTCCTGAGATAAGTAAACTGAGTGATTCCAGCATATTAGTTTCTTTTACTTCCTTTAAATATTGTTGTTGGTTCACATAAATTTCAATTTAAGAACACTGTGACTTATTTCTCAGAAGAAAGCTAGAAAGCTTTTTGTAACTTAAGTTTTACAGTACTGTATTTCCTTTTACAGGTCAATATGCCCCTGTTATAAGCCATGGGGAGAAATACAGTGTTCAGTGCTCAAATTAACAAATTTCTGTAGAAATATAGAGACTAAATTCCACTGCTTTTCACAAAGTAAAAGTATTCATGCTTGTAAACTTTGGGCGAAAATACATAAATTGAAGAAAGGAAGAACACATTGTTTTGGTAGTGAACGTGAAGCCTATATTTACATAACTTAAAAAAATGAAATAGACAAAATTCTAATGTAAGATGTGAAGAACTTAAAAGCTGCATTTTTAATACCTGAAATAAAATTCAGCAGTTCTAAGTTAAAGTTTTATTATATATTGCTTATTGCACATTGCTGACACTACACATTCAAAGTGGAAATAAAAAGAGAAAAAAAAAAGTAGCAGTATTGCTGTTCAAGTTTTCTTATTTATGCTTCTAGTTTTATTTTGTCTCACCCCATGATCTACTTATAAAATCTTAGGGTTTCTTATGCATTTTCACAAGTGTTGTGTGTTGCAACAGTATCATAACATTGAAAACACAAGTTTTAATCCTGTACATTTGCTTTCAATTTATTTGTAGAAGAGCAAAAACAGATCTGACCTCAGGACACACTTATATTTGGAATTGAGTTTCAGATTCTTTTTTTTCATGGTCCTATAAATCTGATATTTCTGTCTGTGCTTTTGTATAAGTTATCATGTCATGGGTCATTCACCAGTGGATTGCTGTATCAGTATTATTTGTTGATAGTTGGATCTATCAGTTTTATTTCTATGTCCAGAGGTTCATATTTATCTATAAATCCAGTACAATTCACAGTGTTTCATATTTAAAACTCAATATTCTTCTGATAAGAACGACAGGATTGTGTTCTTCATTTTACAATTGGCAGAATAAAGAGACATAAAATATGATTTATCCCAGACTCCTTTTTCTTTTTTTTTTTTTTGTGATAGAGAGAAAGACACATTGTTACTTCAAAATGTAGATATTTAGTGTAAATATGATGAATCTTCTCTAAAAAAAAAAAGCTTTTTTCTTGTGATTATAATGGGTGACCGGGCGATGTAGACACCTTTATTATAGCTCCCTAAAGCTGCATGTGATGGAATCCTCACAGGGAGCTGTCAAGACTTTTCCAAGTTCACAGGAAATGTCTTGCAAAGGCAATTCAGTGCAGATCTCTCGAGTCTCATTTGTAGAAATTCTTTCCGGACTAAAAGAATTGTACTGATAGTCTATAAATATAGCATTTATGGGGTGTGGAGGGGAATTACTGAAGGTGTATTGCTGGGAGATAAAAAGGCTTTCTATGATTTTAGGGTCACTTGAACTTATTTGTTTGTGTAACTATTATCACGCCTCTGATTAGTCATTAAGTGATCGGTTTCCAGATTAATTGATCAAATTAATTTTATTTTTATTTATATTTAAATATTAATAAAAAATATAATACCAGTCATAAAAATGCCCATGATATAAACTCCTAAAACTTATTTTGAAATTTTTGTATCTTATTAATGAATCAAAAATTTCTAGAATTCCTTCTCTTTATTTACCTTCATAAAATTTTCTTTCTTTACTAATTATCTGCAATATTTACCAATTGCTTAAACAATTTCCATTTACAATGTTTCTAAAGTATATTTGAAAAATACTAAATGTGAATATCTCAAGTTCACTTTTGTCTTTAATTCTTTCAGTACAAGTAGAGGAAAATAAGTCATTTATCAAATTTCAAGTATTACTTTGGCTAATTCTACAGAGATTTTTGGTCAAGTATAATTATTTTTGTGTATGTGCACTGAATACAAATATATATATATGTATAAAAAAAATCAATCTTCAAGCTTTTATACATATATATGTATAACTATCTCCAAATTTATCTTCTGTCTCTTCATATGCTCATTTCATATAGCTGGATAAGAGGTAGCATTTGATTCTAGTTTGAGCATTATAAAAAATGAAAAATAGAAAATAGAACTTTTTATTAAAAAAAATTGATGTCAAGAAAAAAAAACTGTGACAGAAACAGGATAAATGATAACAATGCTACTAAGAAGTCCTAGGACCAGACATTTAAATGAATTCTCTGTATCAGGAGCACATAAATAACAAATTATTAGAATATATGTATTTATTAGAAGTGGCCTACTGTTTTGTCTTTTTCACATATTATTATGCAAACCAGCTTTGCAGTGAATATGTAATTTATCACATTTGCCTAACAGGCAAATCGTGCATTTGTACTTACAAGTTTGTAACTGTTTTGACTAATTCAGGTAAGATCAAAAAGGAAAACCACACACAGAAATAAGGTGAGGCCACACAGGAAGGAAAAGTGTAAAAAGGATCTGTTTCCCCCTCTTTGTGTAGGACCACGTTTTTAACCTTTCAGAACAGTTCTCTGGCTAAGAACAGGTGAGGAAAAGAGAGCCAGCCAAAGCTGAAAGGAAAAACTGCACAGAATTACATGTGTACATTCTCTTGAAGCTGCGACTGATCCATGGGCAAATAGGCACATGTAGCTGGCATCTGAAGCTTTGTACATTTCTGTAAAAATTATGTAAAATTCTCCTTTTAAGTGAAAACACAGAGTAAAAACTAGGGGTTGTAAGCCAATAACAGTGAAGTTACTAATGCTTTGGTGGCTGAAGGTGGGCTGCAGGGCAAAATACAGGCACATTCACACTGCATGTCATAGCATTGTCTTTGCTTCAGTTGGCAGGGCATGTGTAACTCTGAAAAGCAATTTGAAATATTTTACAATATTGTGCAATGTTATTCAATCTATAGGCATTCAACCTTAAAAAAATTTATTGTTTTTGCTTCTCTCATATCTATCAAAATTCTAAGCTCCTTAGTCAATATGGTTCTCAATGCAGTCAGAACAAGTGCTTTCCTACAGAATATGGGAATATATGCTAGGATCTCACCTGCTTATATTGATGTATTTTGATTCATCACTTGCCTTACATGTTGCTGTTGTTCTGCCTGGACAGAAACAATCTGTCTCTTGAATTATATAATTTAGAAACAGTTGTTCAATTACTTCAGAGACATTAGTATCACTAAATAGGTTTTGTCATCTTCTTTACATCATTTTACATAAGCATTTGCTGTCAAAATTTGCTTAAGATTTTCTGAACCATTCTAGCCTACAGAAGAACTGTCAGCACCAACAAAGTTATTTGTGCTAAGACATAGATGCCCATATTAATAGTAAATGCCTTTCTTATTTTGTGGAATATGCAAAAAAATTTAATCACATCTCCTATCTTATTAGCAGATGAACAGTAATGCATTTTTCTCCCCAGGATCCACTGCAATGGTGGTTCTTGTTTAGAAACAAAAACTGTATTTTAGTTATAGAAAGGATTTATTCATTATCATTTTACACAAGCAGGTACAATAATGACATTTACAATAGTTTTGTTATAGATATTAGGAACTGCTATAGACATTACACTGCAATACATTAAACTCATAAGTCTAAGTTTTACATACATATATATAACATTGAAATAGCATTTGATCTACGACATATATAAAAATGCATCTTTTAAATCACAGAATCAACTAGGTTGGAAAAGACCTCTGAGATCATTGAGACAAACCCATGACCCAACATGACCTTGTCAACTAGACCATGCCACTAAATGCTACATCCAGTCTCTTTCTAAATGTCTCCAGGGATGGTGAATCCATCACCTCTCTGGGCAGCTCATTCCAGTGTCTGATCACTCTCTCTGTAAAGAATTTCTTCCCAATGTCTAACCTAAACCTCCCCTGGCGGAGGTTAAGACCTTGCCCTCTTGTCCTACTGCTGGTTGCCTGGGAGAAGAGATTGACGCACACCTAGCTATCACCTGTTTTCAGGTAGTTGTAGAGAGTGATGAAGTCTCCCCTGAGCCTCCTCTTCTCCAGGCTGAACAACCCCAGCTCCCTTAGCCTCTCCTCATAAGACTTGTGCTCCAGTCCCTTCACCAGCCTTGTTTCCCTTCTTTGGACACTCTCCAGCACCTCAATATCCTTCCTGAACTGAGGGGCCCAGAACTGGACACAGCACTCCAGGGGTGACCTCCCCAGCGCTGAGTACAGGGGAAGAATCACTTCCCTGATCCTGCTGGCCTCACTGTTCCTGATACAGGCCAGGATGCCATTGGCCTTCTTGGCCACATGGGCACATTGCTGGCTCATGTTCAGCTTTCTGACAATCCAAACTCCCTTTCCGCTGGTTGCTCTCTAGCCACTCTGTCCCCAGCCTGTAGCACTGCATGGGGTTTTTGAGGCCAAAGTGTGAGCTTCATAAGTAGCTGTATTTAAAGTTATCAAATACTCAGAGAAGTTACTAGTAAAAACTTCATTTTTAAAGTGTGTTAAAAATGAAAACAGAATAGAGCAAAAGGAAGCTAAATGAGAAAGTAACCTTTTTTTTATTTTTTTCATATTGACTACACTTACATAACACATATTTCAAATAAAAACCATGCAAGTCTAAACTAAAGTTCTGAATCTGCACAGTAACCTGCCTTTGCATTCATATGACTGGACAAAGGCAAAATGTACATGGATTATGATTGTTAATCACAGTCATTATGTGCATTTAATATTCACTTCAATATTGTATATTTTTGTTGTATGCACAATATAACAAAGTTCCCCTACAGCTGTCTCATTCTAATAATTTCCAAGTTTTCATATTATACTTTTCACTGCTGAGATTGAGCAAAATGCATAACACATTACATCAAATATCTCTTTAGTGGTGGGCATGACAAGATCATTGTTATTTTAGAGCTACATGATGTGATTTGCCTAAGGGCCCTCAAAAAGCCAAGGGCCATTCTGCTTTAACAATCACTGGATGATTGTATAAAAGAGAAAAAGCCTAATTATGGGTTGAAGTTGTGTATTTGAAATTGAATTAATGTATTCAGAAAATTTCTGCTCTGGACTCAGCTTTAAATGGTAAAAAGGACAAACCGTAACAAGGTTGAGTACTTTCTTTGCATGCTGGCATACTTAAGAAGTGAGGCTTAACCATCTCGTGGGTATGGACCCATAAATTGAAATGGATTAGCTGTCTGTAAGTTAGCTATTTAGCCTACATGAACTTCCCTGGATGTTTTTCAAGGTCAATGAAGACTGATAAGCCCTCTGGCACATTCTTTAACTGTGGAATGAGTTACACCTACGTATTACACCTGGCATTTGATATTATGCCTGGCATTTGAAGGCTTATACATAGTAAAATGAACTTTACCTGTTTTGATCCACCACTCAGCTGTATCCAACTCTTGAGCATATGCTGTGGCATTTATATATGTTTGTACAGTACATGTAAACTATTGGTTAGATTTAAAAAGAAGCATTGATGTCTTTATGCTCAGAGGTATCCATGCAAGGGGATTGATGACCCTGTGTCAAAACCCAAAGCTTTCTACGTAGTGCACAAGAAGAGGAAGAGTCCTGAAAGTGAGATCCGGAGTCACCAGAACATTGATGTAGCCAAATGCTGAGCAGCCCAACCGCATAGGAGATGGTTGGTGAAAATAGGTATGTGAAGCCAGTCTTTCAAAAAACATTGCTATGTTTTGAAACCAACTTGTTAGCTCTGGTCTTATCTGTGTCACAGAAAATCAGTGCTAAATTTGTCTTACTTGCTTTACACATACATTTTCTATCTTTGTAGAAGCGTCATAGCTCCAAATTTAGAAAGCTTTCATAATTTAGCATATTTTATTATCTTCCTGCTTGAGATGGGGTATTAAGGCACAATAATTTTAAATTTTCTGATTAAAAAGATAACACTCAAAAACCATCAGGGTGTTTTTGGAAAAGGGACTGAAGGATGTGGTTAGATTTTATTTCTAACCAGAAAGGGAGAATTGGATTTGTTCGGCCTGGAAAAAAGGCTTCTGGCTGACCTAATTGCAGCCTTACTGTACCTGAAGGGAGCCTACAAGAAAAGCAGAGAGAGATTTACAAGGCCATGTAGTGACAGGAAAACGGAAAATAGATTCAAACGGAAAGAGAGTTCTGAGCAACCTGGTATAATGAAAGGTGGCCCTACCTGTGGTAGTGGGATTGGAACTAGCTGATCTTTAAGGTCTCTTCCAACCCAAACTATTCTATGGTTCTGTAAAAATGTTACTACCCTTTTTTCTACACAACTGACAGCCTCCAGTTTAGTGCTTAAGTGATTGTAATGAGGATGAGAAATGCACGTTTGCAATCCTTCATGCATGTAGGGAAACTGAAGCTCAGGTTTTCATTGTACAAAAAGATACTTCAACCTGTCAGATTTGCTTAAAAGCATTTCACAATCTTTCATCAAAATCGTTCCAGAAGTATACAGGCGCCCCACCTACATTTTGTGTGTTATATGACTTCTTAAATTGGGTTTTTGAGCAGATTCTATGCTGTTCAGGATTTCTAACTTGGAAACACTTAGTAATACTAACTCTAGGGCCTGCTTTAATATAATCTCCTTTCAATTCAGATGAATAGGCATTACAATTTTGGATTTAGGTATCTACTTCTTGTTTAACTCTTCCATTTCCAAAGTAAGGAAGACTTCACCCCAAGAGTAAAGAGAATTTGTGGTTTTATAAATCTACATAATTTTACCACTTCACACTACAGAGGCTTTGATTTTGAACAAAGCTTTCACCAGAGAAGTAAATGCCACTCACATTAAAAGAAAAAAAATCATTGCATTTACTTTTCCATTTATCTCAGAAAGAAGTGAACAAGGTCTTGATTTTGTTTTGGTTTGATAATTTGAAATTTTTTAAAAGGTTTTTGATAGATGTGTATTGAAACCATTTAAAACTATACTAAGTCAGACAGACCTCAGGGAAGACTCTGCTCCAGGGACAGGGAGATGAAAGTAGTTGAAGCAGCTGTCACCACTTTTGGCAGTCTTTGAGCCTTCAGCTCATTGCTTTGAAGAACCGTAATTGTAACTGGCTTGGGAGAGAGTCGCAAAAAATCTCTTTGTGATTATTCCCCTCAATCAAATAGTGAAAAAGGAAATAAAAAAACAGTTTTCCTGAAAGTCAACCTACAGAAAGAGAGAAGAAAGCTACTGTGAAAAAAGAAAAACAAGAGTGACATCTTAATGGGAAGATTTCCAATAGATATGAATATCATTTCTAGATAGTTCATGGAGCCTCTACTTAGATTTAAAAAAACTTCTCACATATGTGTGACCTCGAACAGATTACTTAATATTACACTTTGAATTATTTAGTAAATAAAGATATTGTTACACACTTAAGTTTCCTTTTCTTTCCCTTCTACTTGCTATTTCCTGCTCCTTTTTCTTCTTTCTCTTCCTGATAGTTATATAATTTTCATTCAGTTATATCATTCCTTTCAGCTAGTATGAGTTTGTACAGAATATGTTAAAAAGACAGATCATCACAGGTTTGTAGAACTAGATGTTACCATAATATAAGTAATATTAATTTTGTTCATAAATGCCACAATTCTGTCTCATTGGGTGATTACCTGGAAGATTTTCCTGCATTAAATATCTCTGACTCTTTCTTTTACATCTTTTAGTTTATGATGTAGTGACTATTTTTGTATATATCTTTTAAATGCTTTGGTATATTCTCTATTTTGTGCTATTTCAAAATACATGTATAAAATACAGAAATTGTCCCCCAAAAAGTGCTAATGTTCTCTTCAAAGCTTTACAGACCTTTGGTTGAAACTGATCTGATTTGTTAATAAGATTCTTAAACCAAAGGTTCTATATGATTTTGTTTTGACAATCTAGTAGTACATTTAGTGACTATAGCACAATAAAAATATTTGCAGTCAGACCGATAATATATTCATATCTTTGATACTGATAAACTCTCTAAAGATTTTTTTTTTCTTCAGGATTCTTTCTTAGAACCAAAACTAGCGAGATAAAATTACCTTTTACCTTATCCTTAAAAATTAATAATAATTACTAATTTCAAAACCAAAATACACCATAGATGTGCCCAAAATGTTGTAAATTAAATTAGAGAACATGTTATAAAAACACATAGAAATGTGAGATGTCTAATTTGCAAAAGAAAAAAAAATTAAACCATTTTTAATACCATAGGATTTTCAAAATTTCTTTTCTCTGGAAGAGGTAGAAGTTAATCATTGTGAAAGATGCTGTGTCTGCACCCAACAACACTGCAAAAGTCTTCCATGCTCACATTGATAATAGTATCAGTGAAATTCATATAACAACATGCCAGTGACTACAAATATGAGGATAAAATTAATTCTATATAAAAAGAATAAAAAGAGAAGCTGTATTTTTACTATTTGAGGGTTTATTCATCAGGTTCTTTCACACTAATTACAATTATGCTTTTTTTATTGTACAGACAACACTGTATGTGCAGTAACGTACTTCTGGTAGCCACAACAGAGCCAAAAAATTAGGGTAAAAAAGTAAACAATGCAAAAAATAAATTATGAAATTATTGACCACCTGGGCACAGTGCTGGCTCATGTTCAGCTTCCTGTCAATCCAAACTCCCAAGTCCATTTCTGCCTGGCTGCTCTCCAGCCACTCTGTCCCCAGCCTGTAGCACTGCCTGGGGTTGTTGTGGCCAAAGTGCAAGACCCAGCACTTGGCCTTGTTGAACCTCATCCCGTTGGAATCAGACCATTTCTTCAGCCTGTCCAGGTTGCTCTGCAGAGCCCTCCTGCTTTCCAGCTGATCAACACTCCCCCTCAACTTAGTGTCATCTGCAAATTTGCTGATAGTGGACTCAATCCCCTCATCTAAATCATCAATAAAGATATTAAACAGAACTGGGCCCAACACTGATCCCTGGGGGACACCACTACTGACCGGCCACCATTTGGATGCAGCACCATTCACCACCACTCTCTGGGCCCAGCCATCCAACCAATTCCTAACCCAGCAGAGAGCGCCCCTGTCCAAGCCGTGGGCTGCCAGCTTTTCCAGGAGTATGCTGTGGGAGATGGTGTCAAAGCCTTTGCTGAAGTCCAGGTAGACCACATCCACAGCCTTCCCCTCATCCACCAGGTGGGTCACCTAATCATAAAAGGAAATCAGGTTGGTCAGACAGGACCTGTCCTTCCTAAACCTGTGCTGGCTGGGTCTGATCCCTTGTCCATCCTGTACGTGCTGTGTGGTTGCACTTAGGATGATCTGCTCCATAATTTTGCCAAGCACTGAGGTCAGGCTGACTGGTCTGTAGGTTCCTGGGTCCTCCTTTTGGCCCTTTTTGTGGATTGGTGTGACATTTACCAACTTCCAATAATCTGAGACCTCCCCAGGGAGCCAGGACTGTTGGTAGATAATGGAGAGCAGCTTGGCGAGCTCTTCTGCCAGCTCCCTCATCATCCTTGGGTCATTCATTTTCTATGAGATAATAAAGCATTTGAGATTGGAGGTAGGTCTTAAAATGCTGATGTGACAATTTCTTCTTCTTTATATATTTGCCACATGGTAGAATACATACTCTGTGTTCAGTGCCCGAACACTTTTCAATGTGCTTGAGGACTGTCAACAGACCTAAGGTAACTCATGAAGCCAGCCTGCTGAACTAAGCAGAATAAATTTGTGAGCAGAAAGTGCTGAGAAGAGCTGCAGGTCTTATGAATCATTTCTTAAAGAGAGGCACTTTATTCTGGTCTGGAAAAAAACTTCTCTCTCCGTTTGGGACTCATGATCCATCTCCTGACATTAAGGGCCTTAGCATGCATACAGAAATTTCTCAGAAGTTGCGACACACTTGGTCTCCTCGTCCAATGCTTTCTGGTTTAATGGTTAAAGTGCATATTTTCATGCCATAAGACTTCTGTTGAAATACTTCTTTTGTCTGAGGGCATTTAAGCTGTATAACCCACAGATAAGTTATTTTCTGTCCTTGCTGTTACTATTGTTTAGTTTAGATAACACTTTCATTATTATTGAAAGAGATTAGATATTAGCTGGAATGTAAAATACTGTCTCTTGCCCCAAAAGTCTAGAACAGGTTTCTGTTTGTATTCTGCTATTCTCACTTTAAAATATGTATCGGGTTTATTTCCTCCAAGGATGCATAGAAGGAGTTGCTTGTTAATGTGACTGAGTTAAACAATAAATAATTGAAAACTGATTATGGTCCATATTATTGAGTGTTAAATTTTGAAGCTGTTAGATATTTTTGTGTTTTAACATCTGATTTATGCCAAGTCTGATGTATCTGGTAATGACTAACTGAGCATAGTGGAACTATGAACATGCACAAATACTTTTCTAGAATGCTTTTCAATTGGCAGAATGAGAACCTTGTACATAAAGACAACAGGTATGATGTCCGTGTACTGGAGTGATAAGAGTCAATGTGTTAATAATTACCATTGTTAGATGCCCATTCACCAAGATACCTTGTAATGCATTATATGCCTACAATCTGCTTATACAACATGCTGATTATTTGCTATTACAAAATAAAATTCTTATTTGAAAAAATTGTATTTTAAAAGATACTTGTCTAGAAATATTGTTAAAAGAAACATCTCATACATCAAAAGCTTCTTAATTAAACAAGACTTGTATTTAAAAGTGCAACAAAATACCTGTCTAATTAGACATAGCCTAAAACAATACCAGATTATCAAAACAATTCCTTTTGGCTAAGTGATTTTTTTGTTCGGTTTGGGTTGGGGTTTTTGTCTGTTTTGTTTGACTGATTGTTTTTTTACTTTAGTATTCCAATTATCTTTTAACAGAAAATACCACTGTTCACTGACTATTTTTTCTAATTAAGCACACAAAATAAAAACTTGAATGACAAATAACAGTGTATCTAAAGCAAATACAAGCATGTAGTAAGATCCAGAAATAACGTTTGATGCACTGTGTAAGGATCTAAACTCCTGAGGGTATGTTGCCATCTGACTTTTTAAGCCAGGCAGGACTAAATCTATTCAGTATCTAGTAGGGTGACCTCCGAGGGGTGCTTAGGGCAGGTTTCATTTACCCTAGTTTTAGAAAACTGAAACCTGAATGTCTGCTTCTAAGATGATTCCCAGAGGCTTCCTTTGCAGACAATGAAAAGAGAAAAGCATATTTGGATGGTAGCTTTTCTAGTCATGAAAAAAAGTTGTCTAATATTACCAGAATGATTGCACTTTCTCTCTTTACATGAATGTAATGAAAGCCAGAAATGACTTGACTAGATTTAGTATCAGACTTTGAGGTGTCAAATATGAGTTCAAAATAATTTCATTCTAATAGCCAAAGAAATTCAATAACATAGTATTTTGTTGTCCTGTTAAAATAATTGGTAATATATGGACACAAAGACAAGATTTTATTGGCATGGCAAAATTAGTCTAAAAGTGCTCAATGACATGATAATTCCTTCTTGTAAAAATGATAATTCTTTTCTTGTAAAAAAAATTAAAATTAAGAAATTAATGAACCTAAATATCAGTAAAAATATTTGTTTTTAATCAAGAAGGTTTCTTACACTTAAGTTTTAACTTTTACTATGAAGCAACAATGATTTTGTCATCCAAACCCTCTTTTCCTCCCGTATACAGTTATAGTCTAGGTCTATGAAATATTTCAAGAGGTGATTCATGGCTGTCACATGGAAATGGTATCTATTGAGAGAGGTACTTGTCTTGGGAATCTATGCAAAAGAAGAGTTAAGGAACGCAAGCAAATACCCAATGAGAGGAGTTAATGACTAAATTTTAGCCCTTATTTTAATTAAAAATAAAAGCATTCCTATAGAAAGGTATTTTTTTCCTCAAGAATTTTTTCTTTTAAAGGAAACAAAAATTATTTCTAAAATTCTGTTTCACAAATAGTTCTTTCAACACTCTTCTGTCATACCTGTTAGAAATGAAAGTGTGCTGATACTACATACTCTTAAGGAGCAGCTATCTTTTATCTTTAAAGTGTTTGGAGTGATCATAGAACCATAGAATCATGGAATGTCCTGAGTTGGAAGGGATATTCCAACCAAGGATCCATCCAAGGGTTATAAAGTCCAACTCTTAACCCTGCACAGGATACTCTAAGAGTAACTCTATGTGCCAGAGAGCATTGTCCAAACACTTCTTGAACAAGCTCGGTGCTGCGACCACTCCCCTGGGGAGCCTGTTCCAGTGCTCAACCACCTTCTGGGTGAAAAACTTTTCTGGGATTCATTTTCATACTCCTAAAATTTACCTCCTGGATGAAAGATGATATAGGGAAAAAACATTGCAAATATGTTGTTTTCACTAAAGAAAATATCAATACATTTAAGATTAGCATAGATTTAAAGCATGTTGTATCCTATATTCTATCTCAAATTAGATGTGACTGCATGTAGTTAGTTGACATTCAATTAAATTATCCTTATTTCAGACTTAAGCTTCAAAATTCACCAAAATATGTCTCACGTAAAATACTATTTTCTAATATCTTGTCAAAAGAGCTTTTATCTTTTAAATGTCTGTAATGTGTTGTAACTGCAAAACAGCTTCTTGTAATTGCAACTTCACCTGTTGCAATTCATATTGTGCCTTGTGTAGTACCGTATAGTGTTCTGAAAAATAAGATTTGTTCATACTCACAGTTACTCATATGGAGTGTAATACTTGACAGCCTGCCTTTGAAGTATATCAGTCTTCTGTTCAGATGACAAAGATAAGAATAGCTTCTATTTATAGGTAGCATTTATACTTTCAACACATGTACAGAGATGTTTAATTTCTGAGCTACTTAAAAGTGAGCATTATATGCATAAAAATACAAATATGGTACCGACTATACTATGAAATGTTGCCTCTTAGAGGGTATATACATAGTTTTAGCTTCTGTCTTGAATATTTTCCCAATTAAGAATTTATTTATTTATTTATTCTTTTACAGGACATTGATTATTTCCCCTGCAGCACTTTCATCTTTCATTTAGAAAGAAAAGCTACATATGTAAGCCTTTAAAGTGCACTCAGAATTCCAGGAGAAAAAAGGCTCTTCTTTTCTTAAAAGAGAGCCATGAAAAGTTTGTCCTTGTTCTTCACATTGACACAGATGTCAGCTTGTAGCCACCTCTATTTAATTTTAACAAGTTTTGCTTCATATATGGGGGAGGGCAGTTTTGGAAGAAACCATAGTCTGACTCACAACCATTAAAAAAGAAATCTATCACACAATAGAAATCAGTTATAAAAGATCTCACTGAGAGAAAAAGGACTTTTTTTCATGAAGGAAAGATAATGCAAAGCTTTAATCTTTATAAAGGCTTTCCATGGATATGAAAGTGTGTTACATTTTGTGTTGGTTTTTGTACTGAGACTGGCAGGTGGCTGGAAAAGGACTAAGGAGAGGTTAAAGCCTGTCTTTTCATAGCTTGAAAAATTCAGGTTTCGTCTTTAACTCATTTGAAATCTTAGAGTGCTGAAAGTCTTAGAATTTAACCAGTCCTTTTACGTGTAACAACACTGCGATGGATGTACAAGAAATATGGTCCCTATAAGAGACCAATTTCTAGAGAGAATTATACATACACATACCTATATCTACATATGTATAATTTCTTCTTCCATTGACTGTTTTAAGTGTTTTAAAGGCAGAACATAATTATCAGTTCATATGGTAAAATTTCCCTCATATCTATCAAGGTTTCTGATTTTTTTTTTTATTTTTTTTTCTGTGAAGTATAAATGATACCTTTTAAACTGAGGTGAATGCTCCAGACAAATGCCAATCAAATATTTCACATTGGTATTAAGGATATCCCAGAGCCTTAGGATGATTATGATAGGAAGGGACTATTAAAGATTGCCTAGTCCAACCACATTGCCCTGGCTGGTTTTCACTGGATCAGGTTGCTCAGTCCAATTTCACCCTGAACACTTCCAGTGACGGGGTATCCACAATTCTTCTAGAGAACCTGTTCCAGTGTCTCACCACCTTTCCTGTAAGCTATTTCTTCCTTACAGACAGTCTAAACCTACCCTCTTAAAGTTTAAAAGCATTGCCTCTTCTATTTACGCTACAGGTCTTGTAGAAAGTGTCTCTTTATCTTTCTTCTAAGCCCCATTTGAGTATTGAAAGGCAGCAATCAGATCTTTCCAGAGATCCAGATCTTCTCTGCACTAAACAGCCCAAACCCTCTCAGATTTTCTTCATAGGAGAGGTGTTCAAGACCTCTGATTATTGCAGTGGCCCTTCTCTGTGCCCACTCAATAGACCCCATGGTAATACTGTGTTTGTTGTATCTCAGGATAGGGGTTGTGCTCCTGGCTGCCAGGGCACAAAGCTGACTCACATTGAGCCTGCTGCTGACCAGCACCCCCAGATCCCTTTCTGCGAGGCTGCTCTCCAGACGTTCCTCTCCCATTTTATACTTATGCCTGTCATAAAACCATCCTAAGTGAAGCATCTGGCATTTTGGTTTGTTAAATTTCATTCCATTATTGATTCTCCAATGCTCCAATATATCTAGATCCCTCTGTAAGGCATTTTGTCCCATGAGAGAGTCAACAGCACCTCCCGTAAAATCATGAAATGGTTTGTGTAGGAAGGGACCCCAAATATCTTCCAGTTCCAACATCCCTGCCATGGGCAGGGACAATACCCAATTTAGTATCAGCAACAAACTTGTAAACGGTGCATTCAACTCCCGAATCCAGATCATTGGTAAAAATACTGAACCGAATTACAACAGTCCCTGGAACTGAATCCTGAGGAATGCTGCTGGTGATCAGTAGCCTTATTCCCTACATTCTGAGCTCTGACCATAAGCCAGTCCTTTACCCAATGCATACTATTCTATGTAGAACAGTACACAGAGTAATGTGTAACTAGTATAGCATGTAAAGTTTAACTTATAGTATATATGATAGTTAGGTAGTGTATATATAGTATAAATATCATAGAATGTCTATCTGCATGTGTAGTAGATATCTATATACTGTGGTGCATCAAACAGCATCACCAGTCAGTCAAAAGGTGATTATCCTGCTGTATACAGTGCTACTGCAACCTCATTTTCAGTGCTATGTGCAGTTCAGGCCTACACAACTTTGGAAGAACGTTAAGGTGTTCGAATGCATCCATAGGAGAGCAAAAAAGACAGTGAAATATCTGGAAAAAAAATGTCTTGTGAGTAGCATCTGTGGAATTTGGAATTGTCCAGTTTGGAGAAAAGCAGGCTGAAGGGTGATTTTCTTGCTCTTTACAGCTTCCTGAGGAAGGGGTGGAGAAGGAGGTACTGATCCCGTCTCCCTGGAATCTGGTGTCAGAACATGTGAGAATAGTTAAGCTATGTCACAGGTGGTTCAGACCAGACATTAGAAAATATTTCTTTACCACAAGGATGGTGGTCAAACACTGGAACAGGCTTCCTAGAGAGGTAGTTGAAGCCCCAAGCCTGACAGTGTTTGAGGCATTTGGACAATTCCCTTAATAACATGCTTTAAGTTTTGGTCAGCCCTGAAGTTTTCAGGCAATTGTACAGCATGATCATTGTAGGTCCCTTCCAACTGAATATCCTATGCTATGTTATGCTACCCTGTATACACACTATATGCATGGTGTATTTACTATATGCTATACTCTACTACTATGTGTAGGTACTATAGTATAACATATGTTTTATATGTATATGTGACTTTTAGACAATGAGAAAAGATGCAACAAAATGTGACAGAAGACGGTTCTTATAGTCTTAGACTGCATCAAATGATACAAAGAACAGTCCCTCCTAACTTCAAATTTCTTGCTTTCTGCATGGTATTTAAATCTTTGTTATAGAGTGCATAACATCAGCCATAAATAAATGCTAAAGGGAAGGGGAAGCAGTGTATGCTTTAATCTCAGTCCAAGACTACAAGAGCATGCAAAAGGCTTGAAGAAGTGATGCTCTTTTCTGTAGCTTCTTGTATGAACCACAATGTTGAGCTGGATGGACTACTGATTTACGTCAATAGTGGTAATTTCTTGTGTTCATCTATTCTTATTGCACTTCCTTCAAAGATGACTAAGCAAGTCCATAAGTGAATTACTAATTTGAACTCTTTTAATCATATTTTCAGGAAAGCCTATTGTCATGTAGTTTCTCCTTTTCCCTATGAGGTACATACATGTCCAAATCCTGTGATACTGACTTATGATCATGGAAACACACATTAGTAGTCAGATCCTAATCGAAACAGTTATTTAAAATCCTGCACTTTTTGAAATGAAGGTATCATATGAGAGTTACAATTAACACTGCTCACTATAAATTTTAAGAGCATGACATATAGAATAAAATTAAACATGAAAATAATTATTTACATCTATAAAAATCTCCACATTGAAAAAAATATATAATTAATGTCATTAATTTCCTGGGCCCCGATTTTTTGAAAAGTTAATTCTCTAACGTGTACAAAACTTAAGTGTACATCTAGTCTACCACCTAAAAATACTGAAGGGGACCAATTTGTTTTCAAATGACACTACTATCTCACATTTTCACTCTTATAGTCCTCAAATAAGGACTAAGCAATGTGTTTTGTAGACATATATGACTTGTAAAAAAGGTAGTCAGAGGAGCCTGGAACATAGGCAGTAAATGGGTAATGAGCTAAGCAGTGAAGATGATTAGACAACCAGTGCTTCAACTTATTTCCTGGCTGTGCTTTACCTTCTACTGCAGATGTAGACCGAGGGATTTATTGTTTCACAGTCCCTCAGGTATGCAGGGAAGAAAGGTGTTGCATGAAAGACTTACTTCTAGACCAGAGGTAGTGAGGTATTTGGGTATAGACACTGAAGCAGTGAATTCTAGACCCCCATCTTAGTCACTAGACTATACATCAGTCCTCCAGTTTAAAAATTACAAAATTTCCAGTCTCTTGTCTTATTTTGTTTTTCTCACCCTCTTTCCAAAATCTTTGTATCTTTACTTCTACCTTTGCTTATTTTCATTCTCTGTCCTGTGCCACGTAGTATGCAACATTATATAAAGAAACTTTGATCTCTATGCGTATTCTCAAGGCAAAATAATTATAGGTAAATTTTAATATTCACTTCCTATATTAATCTCAAGACAGCACACTACAACTACAACTCTTAAAACTCACAACAATGGGTGTCACAGATAGGAAGATGGAGTTTCACGGCTACACAAAATACTAATTCATGACAATTCCATGGAGGTTTTTGAGGGAATAAAAAGAATATCTCTCCTCAGTAGCAGTGGGAATTGAGATTCCAGTAGTAATGGATTCTTCCATCCTGTAGATAGAGAATGTTCTCTTCACCAGCACACAAAGGAAAGAGATATTCAATGTGAGTGTTTCTCTCTTCCAGAAGCTACAGTTTACACACACAAAAAGCATTGGGCTTTTAGCTTTCATAGTTGTCCAGTAAATCCAATATAATGTCTTTTAGGAGGTTTTCACATTTCACTTCAACTAGATGACAAGTATGAACACTTTTAGTCAGAACTTGTAAAATACAAAGCAGTTCTCTTGTCATAAGTGGAAGTGCCAATGAAAACATATAAACTGGGAATGTGAGGTTGTCTGGAACTGTTTACACAAAAAAAGAGACATGGTTATTGTATCTGTTTTATATCTCTCTCCACTACATAAACACTCACAATCTGTGTATACACAGACATCAATAAAGGGAAAAATAAAAAAAAGCCAACCTGCATTTTCAAGTGTTACTAATCAGCACATTTAATGTGAGCACCCTGAACAAAGCTTTTAGCGGCTGCTGACAACATTAGGAAACTGTGACTAGATTTATGACTAAGTACGTAGAAAAATCTTAGTTGAGTTAAAAAGGCAGAGAGAAATAGGATGACTTAAGGGTGAATTAGTTATAAAGAGTAAACTAGAAAAGACCTATCTGAAGTAAACAGCAATTCAGTGAGAAATCGTCTCTTATGAGATATAGCATTCAATTTTGCATTTTACAGTTACTGGCTACTAGCCAGATGAAAAATCTTATGCATGAAAAATGTACTTATCATCATCTATTTTACTCTCCTTAACTTCCATGCTCAATTTATTTTTGTTTTCACTCTTCTTCCGTTCTTTTTTTTTTTTCCAATAACAAATGCTGAATTCTTTAAGTTAAAAGACTTCCACTACATAGTATATATTCAGTCCAGGTAAGTCCTTTGCAGTTCACCTACAGTTGGCAGAATTACACTCCCTGTGTTACCCACGAAAAACGCAATAAAGAAAATACTTCAGCTTGCAAAAATACAGATATCTCTATATAAAAAGGTATAAGATTTGTCAAATGGAGGGGCAAAACTGTGAAAACTCATGGGATGACACAAAGACAGTTTAACAGGTAAACCAAAAGCTGCTAGAAGAGCAAAACAAGGAATTCATTCACTGCTTCCCACGGCCAGGCAAGTGGTCAGCCACTCCCAGGAAAGCAGGGCTCCATCCTGTGTAACGGGGACTTGGACAAAAAAACACCATCACTCTGAATATTCCCCCCTCCTCCTCCTGTCCTCCACCTTTTACTGCTTTGCTCACTTGGGGTCAGCTGTCCCAGCTGTGTCCCCTTTCCAACTTCTTCTGCAGCCCCAGCCTCCTTGCTGGTGGCGTGAGAAGTAGAAAAGACCTTGACTCTGTGGAAGCACTGCTGAGCAATAACCAAAACATCCTGTGTTATCAACACTGTACTCAGCACAAATCCAAAATGTTGCACCATACCAGCTACTAAAAAGAAAATTAATTCTATTTAAGCCAGAACCAGCAGTGTGGGACTTAAAGACTCTTTGAAACAAAAGGAGATATATTCTACATTTCCAAGCCAGTTCTTCCTTGCGGTACCTCATTGGTATTGTTTTCAAAAGCATTGGACATATTTCAGTCCAAAAGGTTATCCTAAGGAGTAAGAGAAGGACAACAAGAAATTTTGGAGATCCATGTATTGCTGTCACTGATGTTGGTCAATGACAAGTTAACAGTGAACTATGAAAACATGTCTCTGACCTACTAACTAACCTAATTTCACAATTCCATTCATTAACCTTTTAGCTGTAGAGATTTCAAAAAGTAGACAATGATTGTTCATTCTTTGAAACATTCTTTTTGGTAAGGTCTGTAAAGAAACCTGCCAAAAGAAGCAAAGCATGCACATTTGACTGTTATTTGTTCTCTCTAACTTACAGTAATATTTCCATACAAACTTCAATGTAATGTAAAATATTGACATAAGGTGGGAATACAATTAGAGTATTTTTGGTTTCTTTCAGATGTGAAGCTTATTATAAATGAAAAAAAGTGAACAACCGAGAAAAATAATAGTTTTTTGTCTCATCTGAAAAGGTGTTTTTTTTCTGTCTTCCAATAACCAAATCTGCTGAATTTTTTTTCATTGTTTTTTTAGTGGATATGGAAAATCCAAATTACATGCTACCATATAGTATTGAGTACCTAGGGAATATATTAAACAATGTAATATCATATGGATAACAAATCTTCATAGATATCTCTATTTAAAAAAATCTCTTAAATTGACAAATTTGACATGACAGATTGATTTTTCTCCTCAGGTTTGTAGGAAATAGGTCACATACTTAAGATTTTAGAGTAGCAAATGCAGCAATAAAACAATGACAACAAGAAAAAATCCCAACGCTTATATATTTTCCATTATGTATTGAAATAAAGGCCTCTGACCCAGATCATGATGCAAGAAAAACCTGTGACACCACCCCTGTTCTATGCCATCATAATTGTCATAAAAACAAGCAAACGGAGATCTTACTTGTTTCATTGCTAAATTCATTTTTCTACATTCATCTTAAAACTTCTGTAACTCTATTTCTGACAATTGTTATCAAAATAATCTATCTGATGCAAAATGTTTCCTGTATAGTTTTGCACTTCTGAACAGTTTATAGTTGTTCTCTCACATCATATTTCCATTAATTTCTATTTTAGTAAAGGTATGAGTATTTAATTCTAATAGCCCTCATATCATGAAGTCTTCTATCAAAATCTAAATATATTCTTCAACTTCATCTAGTTATTTAAAGATTTCCTTCAGGCAGACAATCTGATATTACATTAGCTTTTCTTCGCCTCATAAGAAAATATGTATTCCTTACCAAAAAGTTGATTATGTCTCTTCTTTCTCTTGAAATATTTAGTGCATTATTTTACTACATGATTATACATATTTTTGAAATTATAACTGACAACAGTTAAGAGAAACTTTTAGTGACTCATAAGGAGGTCATTAATAGACTATATGACTAAAAGTTTCTCTTAACTGTTGTACAAAAGATTATGGTTCTTATATTAGTCCTTGCTCCTTCATGTCCATGGGAGACATGATCATATAGAAGAACATTTTAAAAACAAAATCATTTATACCTTTGTCAGTAGACAGTGATATTTTTCTTTGTATGTTAGACCTGTAAGGTTCTAAATCATTCATTCTGAACTACACAGTATATGTTTTGAAA
Source organism: Lepidothrix coronata (assembly GCF_001604755.1). Taxonomy (NCBI): domain Eukaryota; kingdom Metazoa; phylum Chordata; class Aves; order Passeriformes; family Pipridae; genus Lepidothrix; species Lepidothrix coronata. The sequence continues at coordinate 2,013,467 of NW_016690261.1, forward strand.
TATATCATATGTGTTGCCTCTGAATTTTAAATTAAAGAGGATAATTAAAGAGGATGGACTGCATACTTGAGCTGCAATTCATAAAGTTTCATTTGTGTTAAATTCTATATAGTGTGATGGTCATGTCTCTTTGCATTATTTTTTTTTTTTAATCATGAATGTACAATTATATCCAGAAACATATTAGACCAGTCAGGATGGGAAGAACAGGAGGGCAGGAAATATGTAAAACAGATGTCACTTCTGAAATATTTTAGTCTACCTTCTAAAAGAGGAAATAAAATATTTACAAATGTTGTAGTTATATGCTATTTTGTAGTTATATGCTATTGTCTAAAATATAATTGCATGTCAACAAATAAAGGAACAGTCAGAAGCCTTAGATTTAGTCCTCTCAATATGAATCTGTTTTGTAGTAGTGTTTGCTTCAGAAAATAAACACAAAGTTCAGAAAAAATTGACTTCTGAAATGAGATGTTGTCACACAATATCACACTTGAGAGACAAACAATGTTTGGTGACCAATATATCCATCCTCTCATTACATGGCAAAATATCTAGAATCCTCGTAGTAAAGTCATCATCATTTAACAAAAGTAACAGTATGAACTTTTTGATTCTAGGGTAGTGTCTTCCTATTCAGTGAGAGTTATAAAAGCCAAACCTGAATGAGTTTTTCAAGAGTTTGAGATCCTCTACACTTGAATTTGGTCTCTGGTAAAAAACCTGACAAGATTATACAGCTTGTCAAAAACTAGCAATAAATCTTTGTAGTCTAATATCAGTGTCACTAATTATATTAGAGTAGTTTTACTGGCTTGTGCAGTTGCAGCTCTATAGGAGTTCAACTATCTTGTAGAGAAAGGTTTATTCTTTAATCTTAAAAATCCTTGATAAATAAACCTCTTCATATTTAGAGATGTAAAGCAAGATTCATTAATCATATCCCAATAGTGCAAGAATTGAAAAATAATAATAATCTAGACATAAATTTCAGTAAAAAAGCTTAATTGTTAATTGTAACATTCAGAAAAATGTATGGATTTCAAGTATATTTGATCTAGCTGCCGCGGAGTTAATTTCCACTCTAGCAGCCCTCATCATGCTGTTCTTTGTGTATGGGTAGCTGGAAAGGTGTTGGTAACACACCAGTGTCTTGGCTACAGCTGGCAGTGCTGGCACAGTATTAAGGTTGTCCCTCCAACATTCCCCCCTGTTCAGTGTGCTTGGGGTGGGCAAGACCTTGGACAGGACCATAGCCAAGGCAACGGGCCCAAATGACCATAGGGATATTCCATACCATATGGCGTCTGCTCAGCAATAAAAGCAAAGGGAAAGGAGGAGGAAGGCAGGGGTAGGCATTTGTTATTTTCAGTGTTTGCCTTCTGGAGCAACTGCTACATGTATTGAAGCCCTGCTTCCCAGGAAGTAGCTGGACAAGGCTTGCTGATGGAAAGTAGAGAGTAAAATCTTATGGTTTGTTACTGACTTGTATGCACACAAACTTTGTTTTTGCTTTAGGTAACCGAGTTTATCTCAATCCATGAGTTTTGTTGCATCTTATTGTCTCCATTATTATTGTCTCCATCTTCTTGTTCCATTGAAGAGCGGCTTCGTAGGCAACTGGAGTGAAGCCAAAGTAAACTCACCAACTCATTAAGTTATGAAAATTAAGAGGAAAAGGAGCATGACACCATAATAGGCACTGCTTTTGCTGTCTGACATAGGACGTTTCATAAGAAATGTCACTACTCTACCAGTGGCTGACGGAATGAAAGCTTCCAAATTTATACAGTGGAAACCGCTCCCCCTACCACTATTGAGTTACTAGAAGTTTGTCTGACAGACAACTTAAAATAACTGTTTGGTATAAGTTATATGCTTTAAATGTATTAAAGAGGAATTTAAATTTAAAAAAAAGACGTGTTTCTAAAAAAACAAACAAACAACAAAAAAAACCCCCCGAAAACCAACCCACTTATATCTAGAAAGAGATATTGCCATCAAATACATTTTTAAATACTAAAAACAACTTCTTTTTTCATGATTTCTAAGAAACTGATTTTTGATGGTAGCATAAAAAACCTCTTCTCACTTCTTGCCATAAATGTGTCTTTGTTTTTGATGAAAATCCTGCCTCCAGGCTAATAACAAAAATTCAGGCTCCAACAATGCAAAACGTATGACAGACTTGATTGACAAGTGTTATCTTTTTCAACAAGGCATTAAACAGATAGCATAAATATGACTTCCTTTGGACAAAGCCTGTGACAAGTTGTGAGTTCTGGATCTGGAGTATCATTTGTCTACTTAGAACGCTATCTAGTAACCTCTACAATTGATTCTTTATATTGAAACACTAGGTTCTCTACTGTTTTTTCTGAGTAAACCTTGAAAAATAGTTATGTCCCTCCAGGTTCATTACTCATCTGTATGTATGTGTATGTGTAATGAACCTGGAGCCACATAACTATTTTTATGTATCTTTAATTCCGTGTGTGTATCTGTATCTGTAGTCATGCGTAGATTGAAGATCATGGCACATTTAGCCGAAGATTCTTTTTTTCTATATGAAGAGTGTTAAGTTATATGAGAAAAACTTTTTTACGCACTCCAAAATATGAGAGAGAGAAAACTACAGGTGGAGGAGCACAAATATTACCCTACCGGGCTGCTTCCAAGCCCATCACAGGAGCCATTTGCCCTACAAAAGCCCATCTCACAATTCCAAAGGAGCACAGGGACACACAGGCCAGCAGAAACACAAATACCCTCTCCTAGAATACACTCCACCTCATTGTCCAAGTTTGAAACCTATCAAGAAGATAAGCAGTTTTCCAGAGCACCTTTGGGACTGAAGGAATTCCCTACCTAGGGCTATGGGACAAATTATGGGTTGTAGGGGAAGAGAATTTTAGGCTTGCCTAAGACTTACTATGAGATGCTTAGGGGAAGAATGAAGCATGGGGAAAGGGAAAGACATAGATAATTTCAGGAGGAAGAAGTATGTATAAACTGAGGGATAAGGTGATGAAAAGGTCTGGTCACATATAAACAGTTGTCTGATCAGCATGCTCACCTGGCAAGGCACTGTGTGATCTCATGGACAAACCATTAACCTTAGAGTTAGGTTTAGAGACACATTTACGTGAGCATACTACTGAGTTTTCTCCAAACTGTTAACAATTGTATGATCATTGTCTGATCTGTTGTATTATCAGATCTTTGACCATGTATGGTATATGTATGACCAACATATATTGCATAAAAAACATAATATGACTATGTCCACTGAGATTGGAAGAAGCGATTGTGCAACTTTTAATCTGTGGTTGGAAACATGTGACAAAGAATTAGACTGTAATAAGAAGTAAAAAGATAACCTTGAACTAATCCAAAGACAGTGAAAAAGGAACCACCACCACAGATATCATACGTCCTGTGGGGAAGAACTGGAAACTTTATCAATGTTTTGTGGCAACAGACCACCTCTCTGACTGAGGAACATGGCTGTCATGCTTAAGACTCATGGAAACATTAGAAGAATGAGTGCAGCACCAGAGAAAAGGGTAAGTACTAGTTCTACTTATTATAGAATAACACTTTGCTCTAGAATATTAATTTTCTGTAGTAAGTTATACTGTAAGTATTAGTATTATTGTAACTGGATTAATGATATCTGCTTGAATTGTACTGGGTTTCTAAAATTTTCCCTCAGTTAACAATAAATTTTATCCATGTACAAAGTGTGCTAAATTTTTGCCTACATAAAATTATAAGTATACAATGGAGAATGATTTTCATTGTGAGAAGGCAACAGAAGTACATAGTTCCATGAATATCTTCTTTTCCACTAAGGTTTAAAATATAAAGGTTTTACTAAAAATGTAAACTGTCTAGAATCAAGGTTAGTCATTCTTTCCATAAAGAGACTTCAAGAGTTCTCTTCCTCTGAGTTCCCAATCTTTTTGTTTATTGTTTACTTCCTAGCATATGTGGCAAATTCATTCTTTGGAGATGATAGGCAGCTGTAATCACAGTTATTCTCTATTTCATGCACTGTCTTTAAAGAAGGAGTTTTGGAGTCTTTTTTAATTAATCTTATTTCCTACAGAAACATAGTTTATGACATTTCCTGCTTTGTCTGGATATCTTTGTGATCATTACCTTCCCCAGAAAAAGAAATTAACAGAATCATAGAATCGACTGGGTTGGAAAAGACCTCCGAGATCATCAAGTCCAAACCTTGATCCAACACCACCATCGTTACTCGACCATGGCACATCCAGTTTCTTCTTAAAAACCCCCAGGGACGGTGAATTCACCACCTCCCTCCGCAGCCCATTCCAATGTCTGATTACTCTCTCTCTGAATATTTTTCTAATATTCAACCTAAACCTCCCCTGACACAGCTTAAGACTGTGCCCTCTTGTCCTACTGCTGATTACCTGGGAAAAGAGACCAATACCCACCTGGCTACAGCCTCCTTTCAGGTAGTTGTAGAGAGTGATGAGGTCTCCCCTGAGCCTCCTCTTCTCCAGGTTGAACAACCCCAGCTCCCTCAGCCTCTCCTCATAGGACTTGTGCTCCAGTCCCTTCACCAGCCTTGTTTCCCTTCTTTGGACACTCTCCAGCACCTCAATATCTTTCCTGAACTGAGGGGACCAGAACTGGACACAGTACTCCTGGTGTGACCTCACCAGCGCTGAGTACAGGGGAAGAATCGCTTCCCTGGTCCTGCTGGCCACGCTGTTCCTGATAGAGGCCAGGATGCCATTGGCCTTCTTGTCTACCTGGGCACATTGCTGGCTCTTTCTGCCTGGTTGCTCTCCAGCCACTCTGTCCCCAGCTGTAGCACTGCATAGGGTTGTTGTGACCAAAGTGCAGGACCTGGCACTTGGCCTCGTTGAACCTCATTCCGTTGGAATCAGACTATTTGTTCAGCCTGTCCAGGTCCCTCTGCAGAGCCCTCCTGCCTTCCAGCAGATCAAGATGCCCCCCCAGCTTGGTGTCATCTGCAAATTTGCTAATGGTACACTCAATCCCCACATCCAGATCATCAATAAAGATATCAAACAGAACTGAGCCCAACACTGATCCCTGGGGGACACCACTAGTGACCGGCCAACAACTAGATGCAGCACCGTTCACCATCACTCTCTGGGCCCAACCATCAGCCAGTTCTTAACCCAGCACAGAGTGGCCCTGTCCAAGCTGTGTATGCTATGGGAGACAGTATCAAAGGCTTTACTGAAGTCCAGATAGACCACATCCACAGCCTTCCCCTCATCCACCAGGCGGGTCACCTGATCATAAAAGCAGATCAGGTTGGTCAGGCAGCACCAACATGAATAAAGATCTTAAAGACATTAAATATTGTGTGAGTTTCCTAGAAGTTGATGGAATTATGCTAAATTTTACTACATGCTCTACTCAATAAAGGGTTTTTTGAAGGCTATCTTTGTAATATATGGTAATAAACTGTATTTTTTTTTTCTTACAGTTTTCATATTTAAGCAGAGATGCCAAATTTACATCCTGCTGTGGTGGTAATGCCCCTCTCCCCTCCTTGAGCTGCAACTATGATCTCAGAAATGCTCGTTAGGCCTTGGTCTTGACAAACAGCACCTGGGCTAAGCTTGTCTTGAGCTTATCAGAAACACCATCTGCTCCCAGAAACTAGTGCTGTCTAATGACATCCTTTTTTTTAGCGAACAGCCTTGGAAACATTGTTTTCTTGACTGGGTAACAACGCAAGTAGAACTATATTTTTTAAATTGAACTTTCAAAGCAAGTTATCTGCCTGAATTGCAGCTAGGATGGAAAATTACTGTAAGGAAAGACAACTTATTTGCAACCCTATAAGCAGCGGTCCTAAGGGAGACCCATTGAGCTCTCCTGGATCACAGTAGACCGTGACCTGAAGTCTCAATGGAGAGCAGCAGCAAGCCGTGTCCCTCAGGGGTCCATACCGGGATAAGTGTTATTTAATATCTTTCTTAATGACATAGATGAAGGGATTGACACACCTGAAGGACAGGATGCTGTCCAGAGGAACCTAGACAAGCTCGAGAAGAGGGACCATGGGGATCTTATGTGTTTTTACAAGATGAAGTGCAAAGTGCTGCACCTGGGCTGGGACAGCCACCACTACCATACAAGCTGGGGGATGGACAGATTGAGAGCAGCCCTGACAAGAAGGACTAGGGGTGCTGGACATTAGTCACAAATTTGCACTTGCAGCCAAGAAAATCAATCGTATCCTGAACTGCATCAAGAGAACCGTGGGCTGCAGGTCAACAGAGGTGATTCTACCCTCTACTCCACTCTTGGGAGGCCCCACCTGGAGTGCTGCATCCAGCTCTGAGGTCCTCATGGAATGAGTCCACAGAAGGGCCACCAAATTGATTAGAGATGGAGCACATCTCCTATGTGGAAAGGCTGAGAGTTGGGTTTGCTTAGCCTGGAAGAGAGAAGGCTTCAGGGTGAACAGATTGCATCCTTCCAGTACCTGAAGGGAGCATGCAGGAAAGATGGAGAGGCACTTTACAAGAGCATGTAGTGACAGGACAAGGGGGAATGAGTTCAGACTAAAAGAGAGTAGGTTTAGATTAGATATTAGGAGGAAGTTTTTTGCTGTGAGGGTGGTAAGCCACTTGAACAGGTTGCTAGGCAAAGCTGTGGATACCCCACCTCTAAAAGTGTTCAAGGACAGGTTAGATGGAACTCTGAGTAACCTGGTCTAGTGCAAGGTGCCCCTGCCCCATGGTAGGGAGCTTGGAACTAGCTGATCTTTAAGGTCTCTTCCAACCTGGGACATTCTATGATTCTATGATCTCCCTCTGAGTGGGACACCCTCAGAGCTAGCAAACTCTCAAGTTTGCTATACTCAGAGGACCACTGTTGAAAGATGACAATGGAGCCTGGACCAATACCTCCAGTTCTTTGCCCATTAGGAATATGCAAAGCATGTGATGTGAGTACTTCAGTGAACTTGAGGAGAGTTTTTCACAAGTACATGCCTTGTACACAGTCCTTTAGGTCTGAGTGCTTGCAAGCGTGAATATACTGTAGAATATGTGCTATGAATGCTGTCTTACATTCTTAAGTATGTTAGATTTGTAAGTTAGGCCTATGAGTGAATTACTGTTGTACTATAGGAAATTCTATTGAATCTAAATAATGTAAAAATTGTTTAAATTAGGCTATCGATTAAGTGCTATTAAGTGCTGTTAAAACCCTTAGGCCTAAGTCACTGATCAAGTCTGAGGCTAAGTTTGGTAAGGAGGTCCACTCTGAACCTGGTGACTCAACAGGACAGTCTCCTTTCTTCCTTTTTTTAGTTACCCTTTATCTACCCTCAACCTCCACATAGATCATTTTAAGTTAATTTTAAATTTAGATTGACTGATTTTAGATCTTAGTCTGATTTTTGTCTGTTTTCTTTTACATCCAGCAAGTCGTAGAGTGAACCTTGCCAATGAACTTTGTCATGCTTTCACTTTTATATTAAGTTTGCTTTATACCTTTGCTGGTGAGTCTTTGAGTGACTTAAAACACTCATGCACAACGCCTGCCAAAGAAAGTATCAGGACCTCTCTAGACTCTCTGTATATCTTTGATACTGCTCCTGTTTAGAGTACTTTATTTTTTTTCCTGTTCATTTTTTAACTTGATACTTTGATGGAAATCTAGGATTTCTTAAGAGATTAAGTCTTATTATTACAAAGATATTCTGTGTCATCTGACAGCCAGTGAACATAAAAATTTTTTGTTTTGCCTCTTAGGATGGGTCTGAATCAATAAAGTATTACATCTTTAAATATATGTAACACAACATTAACCAAAAGAATTTATTGTACTGCCAGAATGTATGTTAAGAAAATGCTAAATGTATACTTAAAAAAAAGATCTACATGGTAATGTTATTACTATTTCTGACAAAAGTTAACTTTGCAGATAATGGCAGAAGACAGATTTTCAGCTTGGATTCTTTCCACCTCCATAACACTCAGAAATCAAAAAGAAATTTAGTTTTGATAGTGGGAATATCTCAGTCTTTAAATGTTTTTACTTGATCTTACATCACTGAAGAAAATTCAAATTTTACCATTGATTTTAATGAGCACAGATGTGCACAAACTGCAAGGAAATAAATTAGTTAAGTTTTCCTTTCCAAGTTTTCCTTTTTCTGACACAAAGCAGATGTGTCACTTTCCTAATTCTGCCACCACAACAGTTGTCCACTTTGTATATATCGGAAGGAGAAAGAATAAGACTGTAGAAGCTGATTGTTTCTGAAGTGTTGAGGTGTAAAAAACTCACGTCTTTTTGTCAGGCTGTGGTGGCTTTTATGTGCAGCATGATTTTTTGGCATAAGATACAAACAAACATATTAATAAAACCAAAGTATTACTAATAATATTTTGTAACTGGATAAATACATATATGCACTATGTTATTGAGAATTCATTATATGCCAGTGGTCATAAAACAATCAAAGGTTAGCCTCAACCTCTAAAACATGAATCAATAAAATAATATTTTCATTACAGTTTCTATTCTGACCCCTTAGGATAGAGCTTTCTACTACTTTATTCAAGCAATCATCTGGAGCTTTTCACCACAGCTCTTTCTGTTTCAAAAATTAACCCTGACCTTGTTTCATATCAGAGACAAAAACTCAAAAAACTTTTGAAGTAAATAATTAAAAATAATGTCACTGTGTTCATTTAGAAGCTTTTATGATCACTTTTTATTTTTCTCATCTTCCTGTCTTGTCTTATTTTTGCTTTGCATATTTTGTGTAAAATATATTTTAATTAAATCCATTGTAAAATATTAGGATTATTATCTGAGTTATGGTGAATTCATATAAAAAAAAAAGCCAATCTCAGTACTGATAGAGTATTAAATAGTATGTGTCATTTGATTATGATTTTTGGTGTTGACTTGAGTGTAGTTGTTTATTACCATATTACTACTCAATATTCCTTCTTTTTTCAGTGCTAAAGCCGGATACAGAATTTGTCCTCTCACTTCTGTCTCTTAATTAGATTAGCTAAATCACTCAGAAAAACTGGCAATATGCCATACTCTGAGATTTTAATATTAATTCACTGTTAGGTGTCCTACTTTTTCTTCAACCCCACTGATCTGTGTGTCTCATCTCACCTTGGGCCATCACCGGAGTGAGCTAATGAAATTTCTTTAAGACTTTCCATCATACCAATGTCATTTTTACTTGTCATTTTTACTTGTTATTTATTTGAAAACCACCGAACAATTTGATGCCTGATTGCTTCTCTAAATATAAAGTCTTAGACTGCTGATATAATTAACTTTCTATAAACCTCTTCAAACTGATCTACTTTTCTAGTAGTACGCATATTTTAAACATCAGTCACAAATCTGAAGAGGTGACCCTTCCGTGACAGCCAGAAGTAGATAGTTATCACTCTACAGTTTTAGATTTTTATTGTCTTTTGTAAAATGTGAGATACACTTTCTATAAGTGCAGTATTGCTTGAAATATTACTATATTACCCACAGATTGGAACTTCTAGGGAGCAGAAGTTACCAGAATTGCTGATCCATGTTCGTTTAATGTGAAGTTTATTATGAGCTGTATTAGAAACACTACTGTGTTGGGTTTACTAGTGTGTCAAGGTAGGGGTAGGAGGATGGTCTCTGGTCTGTGACAGATAGAGCCAACTCCAGCTGACCCCAACCAACCCACTGCAGGGCACGTCTGAGCCCCCCAGCAAAGATGGTGGCACCACAGTTGAAAGCATATTTAAGAAAGGACAGAAAATGCCACACAGACAGAAGAGGAGGAAAAATAAGAGTAAGAAACTGTTCTGTGAACACTAAGGTCAGAATATAAGGAAAGGGAGGAGATGCTCTAGGCACCAGAGCAGAGTTTCCCCTGCAGCCCATAGAGCTAGTATTTTCTGCGGTCTGTGGAGAAATCTGTGATGGAGGGGATATTTCCCTGTACCCTGTGAAGGGGACTGGTACAGCAGACATTCCCTTGGAAAAACCTACAGCAGAGAAGACAATCATTTCAGCCTGTGGAGAACTGTACACAGGAGTAGTTGGATATTTAGTGAAGGAGATGATACCTGTGAAGGGCCCACAGGGGAGCATATTTTTCTCCTGAAGTAGCTGTACCCCCTAGGAAGAGCCCACACCAGAGCAGGAGAGCAGCAGAGAGAAACTGCTGCCTACTGACCAACCTGGTCCCCATCCCTTCCTGTGCTGTTCAAGGTGGAGAGAGGGTTTGGCAATAGCAGAGTGAAGTTGAACCTGAGAGAGGGGAGAAGAAAGGTGGTTTCTTCATGTTTGTCTTTGTTTCTTACTACCCATATCTATATTAACTGGCAAGAAATTAAACTAAATTTGCCAAATTCAGACTTAAGATATGTTGCTAACTTTATCTTGATGCATGAACTTTTTCATCCTATTTTCTTCTCCTGTCTCACTGAAGAAAGCAAGTGAGCAAGTGGCTGGCTGGGAGTTTGGCCCTTAGCCAACGTTAAACCTCCACAACTGTTTTTTGATAACTGTAAAATTATTTGAAGCAAACAGCACTGGCATTAAAGAGCAGAGATTTGATATGAGGTCTGTCTCCACTGGCTAATTCCAGACATTTACAATGTAGAAATTTACATCTAAGCAGGTAGTCGTAGGTCTCCTTCAAAACCTGTAAAGAAAAATTGCCATATTATGATGTGCTTTCTTTGATTTATTACAGTAATATTCTTTATGGTAAGATAAATTACATCACTCTTTCCATTGATTTGAAGGAATGCAAGCTCTGATTCAAATGATATACTACTGGACCTTACTTTTCTCTCTCTTTTTTTTTTTTTCATGTAATTTCTTATTCAATATTTTCTGGTTTGCCATAAGGCATTTTTAAGAAACATAAAATAATTCTGAATTTTCACAAAGTTCCCCAGATATAAATTTCAGCAGAGATTTGGACTTCTGGTTTACTAATATCTG